>NC_060284.1:31192077-31492077 GCF_021613505.1 Equus quagga
AATTTTAGACAATTTCTAATTCCTCCCAAAATCTTCAGGATAGGAAATACACAAAGCTACTAATTTTAGACAATTTCTAATTCCTCCCAAAATCTTCAGGATAGGAAATACACAAAGCTACTATTGTCTCTCAGACAAATTGGGACTTTAACATTATCCACACCAATAAAAAGTAAATAAAACAAAACAATTTTGGACTGTTTTTCTATTTCTAGGCACAAAACATTACAGGCACTCAAAAAATATTTGTGTCAATGAAAGAATGAATGAAAACTTGGCACATTTTCAATTTATTTATATTGAATTGATTTCTTTATATATCTATCAAAATATAGACTATGTCTATGTTTGAGAAAAACTCAGATATATTTTATAATAGATAACGTCTACAAGCGTGAAATCCAAGAAGATTTCTTTACAAATCTGGGATAATTATAAGGAAAAATGGTGGATAATCATGCAAAAAAGAACAGCTTAACAAGTCTTTTAAAGTGTCTAATCCACAAAAAGTCTCCCTGCATCACCAAGGTTTTATTGGCTCTTCCTACAGGTATTAATAATGCTCATCCCCGACCATAACTTGCAATCTCTCCCACAGCAACCGTTTGTGTGTGTGTGTGTGTGTGTGCGTACTTCTTTAATACCTTCCTTTGTTATCATGTGATCACCAAAGAAAGCTCTGAGGCAACAGAAAGGTTTTGTCTGTGATGGAGGTGTGTGATGTTATAAGCAGAAAGCACTGAAGCCCTTAAAGGAATGAGTGATTAGCCTGAGGAGCAAATGGTGGGCTTGAGGGTACATGAGGCGAAGGGACCAGACAGACTTGCGAAGTGCTGAAAAGAGAATAAAAGCAAGCTACAGAAAAGTTGGCCTCTTTGACAATTTTAATGAGAAGTAGCCTTGCATCTGTCTGAAATTAATACACTCTGGAATAGATCCTTATGAAAACCAAACAACGATAACAGCAAGAAATGTACTACTGAGTAGATTGTTTGCAGCAGTAGTTTCTATTGTTCAAAACCAGTTGTTTCTAAAGCTTTATGTTCTATCTGGGCCATAAGATAATAATTTTTAATTCTAGTAACTAGTATGTCTCTAGTTACACGTTAAGGGGTTCTATAAATGATACACCCTGCCGTTTCTGAGGCCCTGGAGGTGACCTCTCCATTGAAGGACAGGCATTTCCACCAATTACCTGGGGCATCATTCTCATTGGTTTCATGCCCTGTACAAAGGAACAAGCACTAGAGAATGAGTCTGTGTGATTCTCTTGATAAGCTAAATTACAAGTGAAATTTTTGACTTTAAGAAACATTTCTCTCCAATTTACCTGGTAATTTTTGCTCTGCACAATTCTTTTCAAAATGGCTTTCTTAGAGGGTGGCATTTCAATGAATCCACTGAAAAATTTTACCAGTTATAAAATGTTTTCCACTAAGGAACTCCTAAGTCTTAATTCACATGACATGCCAGGAAGTAGCCTGCATTTTTATTATGTCCACTTTTCTGAGCGAACTGGGGCCCAGAAGATCAATCTGAGTACCTATTTCACCTTTTTAATTTTCTTTCCCATTATCATGTCCTAAACCATCATCTTCTTTAGCAAAATTGCTCCCGAAAGTGAAATTCAGCCATCAGTTGTAAACTAGAGCTATAAAAGGCTTCTACTTCATTTATACCTGTAAGACTAGATGTAGCTTCAGTGTAATAGGCAAAAGTGATGTATTTATCCTTCTATGTCAGTAAAATAGGACAGAAAGAGTTAACTACTCCAGGTAGTTAATCACTCCAGATAAAATTATTAGTAAATGCAAAGATTGAGCCCTGAAATGGGGATGTTCTAAATTAACTTATGTTTTAGCATGTGTCCTTCTTTCACTGGGTTTCCTGACTTAAGAATTCTAATTACGGTACAATCATCTTGGAAAATCGTTTGGCAGTTTCTTATAAAGGTAAACATGCACTTACCAACCACCCCAGCAATTAACTCTCTTAGTTACAGATCCAAGAGACATGCTAACATATATCCACACAAAGACTTGCACATGAATGTGCACAGCAACTTTTCCAAAATAGCTCCAAATTGGAAACAAATATTCACTAATATGTGAATGAATAAGCAAATTGTGGCATATCCACACAATGGAATATTATTCAGCAATAAAAAGAAACAAACTACAGAATCATGCAACAACTTGGAATTAATCAAGAAAACATGAGCCAGCTCTGATGGCCTAGTAGTTAAAGTTTGGCGATCTCATGCCTTTGGCAGCCTGGGTTCATTTCCAGGTCTCAGGACCACACCACTTATCTGTCAGTTGCCATGCTGTGATGGCGGCTCACATAGAAAGAACTAGAAGGTCTTATAACTAGGAAATACAACCATGCACTGGGGTTTTGGGGAGGACAAAAAAAAAAGAAAGAAAACATTATGCTGAGTTAAAGAAGTACACAAAAGAGTACATGCTGTTACATGTACTCTTATATACATGTACATGTATATAAATGCATTACATTTATATAAAATTCCACAAAGGAAATACTATGCTGAAAGAAAGCAGAGCGTTAGTTGCTGGAATTGGAGTTTGGGATGGAGAAGGAATTAAGGGGGAAGAGGCATAAGAAAATGCTTTAGGGTAATGGAAATCTTCTATATCTTGATTGTGGTGGTATTTACATGAGTGTAGACATTTGCCAAAACACATCAAACTCTGTATTTAAATGTGTTCATTTATTATAGGTAAATTATACCACTACACGTTTCATTTAAAATTTTAAAAGTAATTCTAAGGGTATTCAAATGTAAATAGAAAAATGAAAGTCACTGGCATTCTAGGCAACGTGGGTTCTATCCTTTCAACAAATATTTATTGATCACAAGGCATTGCAATGGGTCTATGCTGGAGACCAAGATGAATGGAACAAGGAAGTCAGAGTCTACTGGGAAATACAACCCAATCACATAAATAAAATGCATGTTGGATGGTAAGTCTAAGAAAGGAGGTCCTGATAATTGTCTATCATTTCAGACTATTTCAGAGCACATAGCACAGGGTTTGGCACATGGTGGGCACTCAACAAATACTGCTGACTTGGTAGAGCTCACATTGCATGAATTAACACTGACTTTCTTATTTCTATTTCCATAGAAGAAAACTGGGAGTATAATATTATACTCCCTAGAATAGCCTAATAAACAACGGTTTTAGGCACTATGCATTATGTTAGACAGTGGAGATTTAAAGATGTATGATATACTATCCCTATTGTTCCAAACAAAACAAAATCAAAAATACTTCATAATTTGGGGGTAAAATGCATATAACAAATATATAATGTGAATATAAAATGTTGTAAGTATATGTACATGCAATGTGTGTGGGTATAAATTTTTATTTATGTATATATTATGTATATTTTAAATATATATATATATGGGTTTTTTTATGCACTTCCCTTGCGCCTTAAGTTGAAGATCACAGAGAATTGCTTGTGTGTTCTCTCCTCCCCACGCACAAAAAGCCTTCTCCATTCTGTTTCTCACTTCAGGCCTTTCTCTCTCTCTGTCCAGAATGTCCTTCATCACTTGATTGACATCCCTTGTAGAACACTGCTAAAAGCAGCCTTCCATGACCAATCCTCCCATCCTACCTCAGCAGAGGATGGATTAGTAAACGACTCCCTTTTTAATACTTCCATAATGTTTCTTTATTACTTCGTCTATCACAGTGTTTTATAATCATCCATTTATGTTTTTTCCTCTCTCTCTACTAGACTATTAGTCTTTTAAGGGTTGTATCCCACTCTTTTATCCTGATGCCCTAACATACAGTCTGAGATGCTAAAGACAATAAATACTGTGTTGAATGAAAGAAGGAAGATTCCTAAATATGCACCAGCTTTCCACAATGAGCAAGAAAATATTTGCTTCTTCCCTTCCCTGGAGCCAAAATAAGTTGGAGATACTAGTAGTTCTTGTCCCACAAGCCAGTGGAGTTTGGAAACAGTCTTCTGATGCTCTCTATCATAGAGCTAAAGTGCTTGGAGGGCAACTGTCTTTCCTCTGGCCTGGCAATCCATAAAAACCTCCCTGTGGTCGCAGGCTGCCCATGGCCCTTTCTGTCTGAATTTTTAGGATATTAAGGGTTCTCCAGAGTTTGCACCCTTCACCTGGCCTCAACTCCTGGTCCTTGGTCCCTGAGGCCTGGTTGGGGAGTCTGCTCATATTTTTGCCAACTAAAGGGAACTTGCATTCCTATTTCATTCCTTTAAACACCATTTCCTATGACTATGGTTTCATATTCTTTTTCTTCCTTTGAGACAGCACTTCCCTAGCACACCATTTCTCTGACATTCTTAGTGCCATTGTTCCCCATTCTCATGCACTTGGTTTCTGAAACTTAAATCTTTAACAAAAGGACAAGAATTGCCACGCACTGTTTAGATAATTCCTCACTACTGTGTACTTTTTGAGTTATTATTTTTATCCCCTCTAATGACCCTCTGGTTCTCTTATTACCTTTCTATCCGCTCACTTCTTTACTCCCTAATGGTAGTGCTAACGGTAGAGGTCAGCTCTGAAAGCTGTTCAAATTTCAAATCTTCCCCTCCACAATTTGTCCCTACAGAATCAGATTCAGATTTCCGAGGATTAACTTGATCCTACTGGCTAATTCCAACTGGAAATCCACTGCCTCACCTGGCCATGGTAATGAAGTTGGAGAAGATATACCAGCCCAAGAAACAGGCCAATGGACATCTTCTGCCCACAGTTCCATGTGCTATTCCAACCAGTGAGTGTCTTAGGGAGACCCTTCCTCACAGTGTTATTGCTGTCTTATTGTGTAAACGCCCTGAGTTTCTATTCCAGGATCCCCGTAGTATACAAAAAAAAAAAAAAAGAAAGAAAGAAAGAACAAAAAGGAAAAAATAGAAGCTGAGCTTAGATTCTGCAAATTCAGGGGTTAACTTTTTGAATTGCTGAGGAGTCATATAACCTTTCACCAGAACTGATGAGCAGATATGCTAAGGTGACTTAAGTAGGATCTGAAATGTTCTTTCAGAAAACATATAGAAGCAGGCAATTGTGATAGGCACAGACATGCATCACTCAGATCCTCCTTCAGCAAAAGACTCATGTCCAGTGGTAACAGTGTGGTGGGCTTTCAGCCTCTAACTGCTCACTCCTTCAGGTTGGCCTCAGCTTTGAAGTTGAGGTCAAATTCCTCTTGGAGAGACCCTAGCCAGTGACAGCAAAACTGTGGTACGAGGTCCCAGATATTTCTGTCCAATGCAGCACTCTTCTAATGAGCAATCTTTGACCTTGAGCTCCCCATTGGGCTGGAAAGATTTTTCTCACATTCGTATCAGGGTTTTGCTGTTCCCTTTGCACAATCCTACTTCTTCCCTTTTCCTCTCACAGGCATTACTCCTCAATAACCGTTTTGCACACCGGACATCATCTATGTACCTGATTCCCAGAGGCCGCAACTGACACAGCAATTCCCCACTTGGATTTGGAATTCTTCCTGTGATAGGATTAGGCTACAGTCTAAGAAAGTGAAAGAAGAGAAAGAAACTTGCCCAAATGACCCCAGGGTATCTTACTCAGAGAAACACAAGAAAGCTAAACTGAACCAAAATAAATCTCTCAACTCCAGTTTTCCTGGAAAGTCCTAGAAAGTCAAACCTGGTTTACCCAACAATGGCCAATATATGCCTCCGGATAAGAAGGGGCCCAAAACAAAGAAGCAGGGCTAATTTTTCTCCCAGAAAAAGACTGATTTAAGAGACAAGGTAGGGGACAATGACTGGGTGTCCTCTGTCTAGAGACAGTTCAGTGACATCCTTAGAGAGTTTAGACACCTACCTGATCTTTTGATTCAGAAACTGCTGAAAGAGTCACTATTGTGATGTGGGACACTGGAAATGACTGTGCAGAACTTCATGGATAAAATAGATGATACCTTTTTGTCTGAAAGCCAGGTCTATCCATCAAAGGAGTATGGCCAGGGGAATCGTACATATGCCAGTCCCTTTCCCAGTCCCATGTCTCTTGTTGATATAATCAATTAATGACAACTCCCTTAAAAACATCATGAAGAGGTCATCTGGAAAATTCTTCCAGGTGTGATGAGCCACTAATACTCTATTCTAATGTCTACTTTTGCTTTCACAATTCATTCTGTTTGCCTGAATTCTTGCATTTCTGCACTTTATCCCTTGCCTACTTCTTTCTGGATTGGACCCCTTTTGAGTCTTGCTGTCTGCCTGAATTGACCTGCAATTGCTCTGCTTGCATCTACACTTGATCCGTGATTTGTTAGTCACTTATGGGCAGTCATTCCCTTCTGCTTCACAATGATTCTCTTTTGCCTCTGATGGATATTTCCATCACTATTTCCCTTGTCTTAGTTTTTTTTTTTTTTTTTTTAAAGATTGGCACCTGAGCTAACAACTGTTGCCAATCTTTTTTTTTCCTGCTTTTTCTCCCCAAATCCCCCTGGTACATAGTTGTATATTTTAGTTGTGGGTCCTTCTAGTTGTGGTATGTGGGATGCTGCCTCAGCATGGCCTGATGAGGGGTGCCATGTCTGCGCCCAGGATCCAAACGAGCAAAATCCTGGGCCACCGAAGCAGAGCGTGGGAACTTACCCACTAGGCCACAGGGCTGGCCTCCCACCCCTCGTCTTAGCTTTTACCATCCTTTTTTCCCCCTACAAAATCAAGATTAACACAGGCTCCATATGTCTATCTTCCTAGGCAAACAAATGCCCTTTGAGAACCACACATTGGTCATAATTCACAGAAATTAAGACACTTCAAAATCCTCCACATGAAAAGATTTTTGAAAATGGGTTATTCTGTTTAGCATTCTTTATCCTGAGCCCCCCCACCCCCACAAAAGAACTTGATCTTTCCCTGTATATGGGATGTTATTTATCTGTGAATTCAAAGGCTAGCATTATCCATCATGCAAAAAAGAGTGTGCCAATAGTTTGTTTATTAATGAGGTTAGGCAGTGTAACTGGAAAATCCTCATACATGTAGAAATAGGCTATGCACATGCTTTGCTGATACCACGGGTAGGGGTTCAAAATTGTAGACCAGCTGAGTCAAACTGAAACTCAGCAGGCTTCCCAATCACTGCTCAGAACACACTAAAAAGACTTCAGTGGGTAATGAAGTGCAGGCAGTCACTAGCACTACTGTGTACGGATTCATTTTAGGTAAGGGCAAGTGAGTATTTAAGTGTATAATAAGGAGCTTTTATTCTTTGCAGATTTCAGGCAGCTTGGCATTTGTTTTCTTAATGCAAAGCATTAGCGTAAACAGTGTAACAATTGATATTTTATACATCTGTTGGTCTATTCACTTAGCCTATGCTTTTGCGTACTAGAGTTAGAAAACCACCACAAGCACAAAACCTCAGCATCTGTCTAATCCCATATTGGTGTGAATGATTCACTGACACAGGGAGGAGGCTAGTGTAAAACAGCCTTCTGCCCTGAAGCACCCACGATGCAGATACATTTAGCATGACGAGAGTCTAGGGAAGTCATGCTTCTGTCCTGGGAACTTTATGAAATCCAAGCAAGAAGAAATTACTGCTGAGGCAATTTTAAATAACATAATGCAGAAAACCTCAATCCCTTGGCAATGAATGGTTTCAGCTAAAGGGAATGCATCCATGACAAGTTGGTACACTTCCTTAAGGGACTGCTTCCTACTGCTCCAGTGAGAGCTAGAAAGAAATTCCTAGGTCTTTGTTTGTTTTGCCAGCTCCGTGGACTGATTTCCCTCTTTGAGCTGAAAAGGACTTGGAGATACTAAAAACGGGATAACTTTGTTGAAAAGTCTTTATGTGAAAATGTGGGATGGGGAAGATATTAAACATGACCTTTTGCAAGTGTGATATTCACAAACTTGATATAAAAGTCATGGATGCCTGATTTTACCCAAAATTTTGAGCAATCTAAACCTATCTTAATCTATGTTCATTTATTTATTTACAGTCATGTGATGGTTTATAAGAGTATATAAGATTTGTGTGTGTGTGTAAAAAGGAAGTCTTTCAGGTGTCAAGGAAAGGAACCATGGCAAGGTTACACTCCAATGTCAAGGGCTTTTTACAAGCATACATGGAGAAGTAAGAAAGTAAGTGAAATGTTTTTGGTAAAGGAAGAGCCAGTCCTCTGGAGTCTGGGATGCATCTCATTGATCTTGTAGGATACTCAGCAGCTCTGATGACCCACGAGTAAAGTCAGTGACAAAGATCAGCTCTTACTTTCTTGCTGTTCCCTTAAGAGTTCGTGTCTACTGCTTTAATGATTAGAAACTCTGTGATACTAATGAACCTGCTTTTACTTCTCAGCATCTCTTTTTCCATTTCTACTTCTACTCATGTTCTCTAATTTCAATTTTTCTACTATCTACTATAGAATCTATATGTTTTAAAATCAAACCCACAGAGAAGATGCAACACAAACGGCATAATTCTTTATTTTTTGGCTGTCCAACCTTTCACCACTCTTCTTATTTTATAGGAAATTCCTACTGTATGAATTATTGGTGGGACACAGAAACAATCCCCACTATCTAACCCATTGAAGAGAGAGTTTTCCTCTCTACTCTCTGGCAACCAAGAAACAAGTACATGATCTAGGCATGGCCAACTGAAGCTCTAACCAAAAATTTTAATCTCACAATCAGAAAAGTGGTTAAAAAGTTTATTCGTGGTGATGTGCGGTGCAGAATCTTCTGATGGCATCCAACAAGGGCAGTAGTGGCACACATCAGCACTGGGAGAGGCTGCACGTTAGCTGGACAATTCTTCTGCCCATTCTCTGGACCCCTTTGGTTTCTGCCCCTTTTCTGAGCCTGCTATTCCTGCTTTCCCTGATTCTCTAAGACATCTTGTATCCTGCCAAAAATCTCCTTTTTGCTTCTGACAGCCAGAGTCAGTTTCTGTTGCTTGCAATTAAGAGTGCTAAATGATACAGTCGGTTAGCCATTATCCAGTATAGAGTGACCTTATTGCCTGAGCTATGGCACCACACTCATTGGCAGGTTGCTGACCTCTTTTATTTAGTCTAGAGGTGTTCGCTCTTTGCTCTGGATACAATATATGGTCCAGTGAATTGTGGTCAAGGTAGCCAGGACACATGCTTTTGTGGCAGCTTGTATATAAGACATTGCTTCTGGCCACTTCTTTTAGAAAAAGAGCTGTGGGTGTGACAGGCTCTTAGCTTCGACTGCATAGTAAGAAAATGCCAATTTTCATTTAGCACCTAATAATTAACCTGAAACTTTCCATGAAATGTGGAAATTACAAAAGAGTAAGGTATCAACTTTGTCCTCAAAGAACTTACAATCAGATTATAACCACTTAGGACACTAAAATTTGTCAGAGTCAATAGAATATATAAATGGTCTTTGAGATTACAATATGGCTCTATTCCTCTATAAATCATTTAACATTTCAATGTGTCATAATGATCAAGCTCTAATATAATTCAAGAGACCCTTGCAGAAAGAAGTGATATATATCACCCAGATCCAGGAAAGCTTGATTTGAAATGTATTAAGAGTAGCTATGATTTCTTAAAAGATGGCTATGTAAAAAGAGAATGGTAATACAGCCCACAAGGAAAAATATCTTGAGGCACTAAAATTAAATTAAAATATGATCTCCCTTTCACTCTGAATACCTGCATGATTACCAATTCAACAAGGATATTTCATTTATCCCAACTCAACTTTACAAAAGTGCCTGAAGCCTGCATTGTTGATAAAACAGTTGATGAAGCTTGCATGGGGGAAAAATCTTCCAACTGCTTGATACACAAAATTATATTAGTACTAAAAACAGATGGGTATTTACTTTTGCAATATTCAACAAATGTAAAGTACCCAAAGGACTGCTAAATTTAGGTAGTTTAAAATTTTGCAATTTTTTTGTTTCACTTAGAAACAAGTGAACTGTGGTGAACTTTACTGGCTTACGTAATTAACATCTAGATGCAGCAGCACCTAATCAGGTTTTTAGATGATGGGCAAAGGCGGAATCCAGCATTACAAAGAAGACTTTACTCATTTCTTTCCAGTTACTAATATTCCTAGATTTTAACATGAAACAGCTGAAATCACAAACACGACATGCATAGTCCTTGTTGCTTTGTCCTTTCTCTGATGAGTAAGAGATTTGTGGGAATAACAAAACCTGTTGAATCTGGACCAAAGTTCTTAATTGGACATTTCTAATCACTCTGCAGCTGACCACGAAGGTTTTTTGAACAGTTTCATTTTGGCATAGGAAATAGAAATAAAAACAACCCCAAACAATTTGTTCTACTTGAAATGTGTAAAAAGTGAATGGGAACTTAGCGGTGGGATGATTACTTTTATTTACTTCTAAAGTGTGTGAAGGGGTGAGGTGGGGGAGGATAGTGAAGATGATTATAGTTTGGAATCTTGAAGGATTCACAAAATGGCACTGGCTAGAGTAGGGTCTGTGGAACAACACATGAATAAGAAATACAGAGGAAAAGACTCTATGGCATGGGAATGCATGGCATGATGGGAAATAGAAAAAAAATATTGCGTATGAAGGGAACAGGGAGGAGACACAGCTAAATGCTTCAGTCAAAGTTTAGGGTCAGCTTCCTAAAGATTCTCTGCCTTATCCTTCAGGCAGCAAGAAAACATGGAAGGTCATATGTTTAGATACATTGAGTTTGAGGTCCCTATAGAACATCCAGCTGAAAGAATCTAGTTGAGAGTAAATAGAAATCTGGATCTTAGGAGAAGAGTTTTGGAAACATAGATTTAGGAATTTTTAGCATGTAGATGATAGCTAAGTCTTGTGAACAGATGAGAAGATGGAAAGAAAAGAATTTAAGCCTTGGGAGCATTAACACTAAGATGTAGAAATCCTTGCAATGGTCAGAAAGAGAAGAGAACAACCAGAAAAAATACAAGAGAGAAGAGAAACTCCAATAAAAGAGATGTAGGTGTCGTTCTTGATACAAAATACTGCAGAGAAATTAGGCAGGAAAAAGACTGAAATGTAGGCAATAGATTATACCCCTTAGAGTCACTGGCAATTTATGAGTACATGCAGCTAGACACAGTAGGGATGAAAGGCAGATTACAATGGATTAAGAAATCATACTTACAGACACACGTAGCCAAAGGAAAAAACCAACACCACAATTAACCTGAACTATCAGAACCTAGAACTGTGCTTGACATGAAAGGTGTATGTAACAACTATGTCGATTAACTACAATTTTATAGTTATCACAATTAGAACTAATGACACGGTGAAAGAGATCATTTGCTGTGTTATGAGGCAATGTGTGTATGTAAGGGAAATTCTATAACATTTTTAAAGGAATAAGTTGTAGTTTCAACAATATCTCTGAATTCTTACAACATGGAGTCAATGACAGTCTGAGACCCTAAGAATGAACTCTGTTAATTAAATATATAATTGAAATCACAGGCCTAGATAGGACCCAAAGGTTATTTAGATCATTTTCAGACAATATTAAAAACAAACATACAACACTTAATGATTTACCAAGTGCTCTCACACATATTAACTTAATCATACCTACGTCATTCTAGCCTTTTCTTTTCTATCAAATTATCCCTAGTGAGAGATATAGTAGATCCCACTTCTCACAATATTTGAAATCAACAAATCACATGAATCTCATTCCCATCCTGCTACAGATTAAAATTATATCTTTTTGTCTTATCTTGAAAGGGAAAAAGAATAACTGTTTAATATAATTTACACAATATCCTTGCATTAAATCTTTCTTCAAATGTTGTTTTTAAGAAAGTTTTTATCTGATAACAAAAGGATGATTTCATAATTATTGTGGAATAATTTTTGAATAAATTATTTCAAAAAATTATTGAATAAAGAAGAAAAATAGAAATTACTCATAATAAAACAACCAAACAACAGCACTATTATAAAGATATATTTCTTTCTATTTTCTTTGAGTAAGAATATACTTTTCTCAAAATTTGTCTTATCATTTTCAGTTTTATGTCCTTCATTTTTACATTCTATCATGTGCATTCCTTATGTCATTCAACATTTTAAAAAATACGATTTTAATAATTCATAATATATTTCAACATATACATAGACTTTATCTTACTTATTTCCCAATTTGCACTTTGAGATTATTTCCAGGTTTTATCATAAATAACATTGGATTAAATCTCTCTGGTGCTTGGTGCTTATAATTCCCTTGCTTTCATTGCTAGGTGCCATGTTTATGGGTAAAACACTTTTTTTTTTTAAAAAAAGCAAACAAACAAAAATAGGCATTTAGAAAACATAACCCCTTAGAAGACCTGGGTAGTCAATAGCCCTGGGCCACAGCACTGTAAGCCATCATGGGAGCAACTGGTGAAAGGGACAAAATTAGGTCTTTCAGGTGATGTAGAATAGACGGGAGCCCATCCACAATTGAAAAAATCAGCTTTCTCTCCCTCCAGAGCACACAGGGCTTCCATGCCTCACTCGCAGATAGATCTTGCCTCAGATAGCACATGTATAATTCGATTCCTCCACAATGTTTAATTTAAGCCAATGTTATTCATAATGGGATTCTCCTGAATCTTCTACGCCACAGAGATCCCTATTAAGGGATAAAATGATAATGCTATTACACTGTAGCCACAGTTGTTTCTAAATAATTAAGAAATAGACAATTACCTATTTTATACAGATAAACCATGACATGCAGTCAAGTCACGTTATAATATTAAGACAGTCAAATCAGTCCACTTAAACTACCACATAAGTCCATGTTAAACCATTAGTCCATATGAAACTACCTCAACAGAATTTATTAATATTCCTTCCTCCATCCATAGTATTCTGCCCCATTCACATCATACACACTAGCGCCAGCCCTTCAGAGAATTAATTTCCTCATTTATCTTTCCTTAGGATTTTATATATATGTACTTCTATTTTGATTGCTCGATAGAAACTTATTAAGTAAATGAATGGATATTCTTTGTTATATCACTAGATAACATGATTAAACTGTTTGAAAAATATCAACAAGATTACACATTTCCAGACACATTAATTAGAAAAGATAACAGCATTGCATACTACTAAGTGAAAAAGAAATGGTCAGACTACATAAAATGCAGGTTTGTTTTTATAAAGCACCCCTACCTGATCTCTTGCTAATCATCGGAGAGTTATATATTTACCTTCATACAATTAAAATTACTTAAAGTTTGCTGAAATTTTACTGTGATTATGTTACGACCAATCATTACAGAAAAATGATCATTTGTGGATTTTTAAGTTAATCTTATTGCATCAGTTCTTCATATCAAGAGGCTTTTTAGTTTATATCTTGGTCTTATTTCACATTTAATTAAAGGTAGCAATTTATTTAAAGTGTGATAAGTTAGAGAAAAAAATTCCCGAGGTGAGTGAGACACTTCTAAATATTACTTCCTAGATTTTTGGGCAATTTGATAGGATGAACTTAATAGGCTAAAGCACTTATTAAAGAAGAAGGGAAAAGCAGAAGAGTTGTAAATCTGAATTTTCCTAAGATTGAATGAATAGGAAAGAGCATTAACAAAAATATATTGTAGAATATGGAATTGTTACCAATTTGAATCTGCATAAGTTTATTTTTATGGTTATGCCATTAAATTTGAATTATCCATGTCAGAGTGGTAAGAGTCATTTATATTATAAGCACAGTCAAAATCAAGTATATTTCTTTTGGGGATGTAATCAGGGTTACAAATGTACATTCTTAACCTTATTTATTTCCAGTATTCAGTCCTGGATTAAAACAATGCTTGATGAGCATTTTGCTGGCTACTAACGGGTAAGGTAAGAAATATCTTTGAGTCACCATGCATAAATGGCACACTAGATAAATATTTTGCTGTACATTTAAAACTCAAATATACACAAAAAAGAATAACTATCAGATTATCTTATGCTGCATTTATAAGTTTTGGTCAACATTAAATTTTACAGAAGAATCCCCATACATTTTGAAAATTTCAAATTCAAACTTTAGCACAATTTTTATTATTATGTACACATAAAAAAATCTTAATATACAAGGAACATTCTACTTATAGTCCTCACTTCTTGATTAGGGTATGGACAATTGTTTGAACATTAAATACTCTGTAATTCATCCTGATACAATGTAAAATGAAGTCATAGAAAGAAATACTGATTTTCCTGGCTATAAAAGAAATCAAGGTGAGTCCCATGTCAATGAGCTAGCAGCAGCATTAAAGAAATTATAAAGATGATCAGTATGTTTTCTTTTATATCATTTTCTTGTTGCTGTTCATTGTTACAGTTGTTGCTTAATAAAGATCTGAACTCATATAATAACTAAAATCTGTGCCATGGTAAACAATAAGGCATCACCAGCATATTTATCTTATTTTCATAGTAATGGGCTACATGTTGTGCAACTAGTCCGTAATGATCTTTTCCTTATTTGGTGATATTCACTCATTCATTCATTCATTTATTCATTCAATAAATATTTATTCAACTACTACCTTACTTGCTGGGATTATAACAGTGAATAAGACAAACACTGTTCTAATGGAGTTTTCATTCAAGTGGAAAATACAATAAGGAAAAAACAACTAAATACGTAACACAATTTCAGGTAGGTAATAAAAAGTATACAGCAGGGTAAAAGGATAAGGGGAGAAAGAGTTACTGGGGTGTGGGTGTGGTACGTTGGAAATAGGTTACTTGGGTTAACCCTAAGGAAGTCACACTTCATATTCTATGATCAACACAAATCATCACTTTGCTTTTATAGTGCTTAAAATTGTTTTAATTTCACATAGCTAAATTTTTTCTTTGCTCCTAGATTTGGAGTTGTTCAATGTCAGGGACCATACATTTTTTTCATTATGGACTATCATGCATAGAGGCAAGCATAATACTGGTATATAATAGGCACAACAGACGCATTAATCATTGACTAAATATTCTTCACCTTAGATAAACTTTATTAGAATGAGATGTGACTTCAAAGCAAGTGCTATGCTGATAGGTTTTATATGATCATTACTTATTTCTCTTATCTAGCTTTATATAAAACACAACAACAGGAAACTGACATATAGGTGTTAGCTGGTAAATGTTAGGCTAATTCTTAGCCAAGCAATTCAGGTACACCAACCTTATTGTATGATTCAAATTTCTTGCAAACTATGTATTGCTATATTTTATATGAGATCATTCACCAGTAGTTAAAAATGATAATGTTTGCAGACATATTCAAATGAGTTATGGCCAAGTAGCGAGATTTTCTTCATAAAAGAGGAAAGGAAGGCAGACAGGCGGGAAGTAAGGCAGGCAGGCTAAAGAAGACTAGACCCATGGAACTGAATTAACTCCTCCAAAGCATTATGGCATTTGGTTTTTGTTACAAATTAAACGACAGTGGCATCTGTTTAGAGTGGCTTAAGAATAATGGGTAGTTTTTCTTTTTCAGACATAGATAGAGGACAATATAAGATTAATTGAATGTCTTTGCTTTTATTAAGAAAATAACTTTGATTAAATTTCTACTTAAAGCTATATAACGCTTAGAGCAGAGATTCAGAGAAATATGACTCCACAGTACTAACGGAATATTCTTGCTGCTATCTATCTATTATCTAGGAACTTTTACCTTAAAAGAAAGAATGCTTTCTTTCTCTCATCTTCAAGTTTTATATTTCCAGGTTTTTTATTCCATCTGAGATGTTACTGAGATAATCATTGTGAACTATCTTCTAATTGTGTACTTAAGAACACTAACAATGCACTTGGTGTTTCTGGGTCTAGATCGACCCTCCAGAGCCATGCACCCTTCTTGCCTCGCTCTGCTATTTGGAGCTCTGAGGTCCAAGTTGCCTCCTTCAAATGATGGCGCATCCCACCTATAGTAAGGTCTTTGAGCCACTTCTCCTGTTTCTGTTTTACAACCTATTTACTTTAAAGGGCCAGATTGTTTCTAAAAATTTAAAACAGCTAAATAAAAATGTACATGTATAAAATAAAATTATTTAAAATTTCTCATACATGCATTCAGTTTTTATTGAAGACACACACATATATATGTGTTTGTGCATACATACATTTGCACATACATATATGTGTATCTGTGTGTGTATGTATATATATATACACAAATATTTATTTAGTAAATATATTAAAAGTGGTAGTAATATCAAAGTAGGACTAGGAATAGCACCACTATGGGAAAATTTTTGAACTTGGAATTCTGTCTTTGAAGGTCTGACCATTTGTTCGATTCTCTGTCTTAAAGGCATCTTCATCTGATCTAAGTTAAGAACTCTGTCTTCAGGCTTCAGCATGAATATAATTCAGGAGTCGTCAACAAATGATGGTGGTGGTACATCATATGACAGAGACTAAATATTTACCATTTACTGGGTTCCTGGGTATAAGCAGTAATATAAATCACAAGCTCTGGGAAAATAAATTCTAAGTGCATAGTCAATGAGTAAGTAAATTCCTTATTATTATTGGTGGGTACACTGCAAAACACAAAAGAAGCAAGGATTAAAGAAAATTATCACGTAGTATAGTAAATCTCTGATATTCATAGACTAAACATTTGCAGTTTCAACTCTTCGTGAATGATCCCATAGCACATATATTAATGCATAATTTTATAAGAAATTTGGATCTTGCAGTAATGTTCGTGTGAATGAATCACTTGGCTAAGAACGAGCTGAACTTTCAAGAGCTTTTCTGCACCTACATTGCAGTGCAGCCTTGACATTTTGTTTTTTTGCTTAGAAGTACAAATTAAGTTTTGAACTAATCAAAAAACTTCTGTGTAAAGTGACCCCCGAAGAAAGCCAACTGCTAATTCCCATGATGAAAATTAAGAAAAAGTGAAACAGCTTTTAAAAATTGATGCATCTTAGAAAATAGAAGTTCTGGATAAATTTGGTGGTGACTCAGACAAAAATGAGTACACCATATGCTCTATATGGGAAACAAGAAAAAGGATGTTTGAAAATGTTTCAGCCAGTGCTTAATTCAGAATTCATGTTAATAGCATTATAAATGACTTTAGTTCTGTTTCTATAGAATCATTAGGGGTCTACTGGGATCATTTAAATATTTCAGTTATATTTTACTGCTTTTTATGAGGAAAATTATATACTATAGTGATACTTAGGGATTTGAGAAGGTCTTGGGACATCTCTCTCATTAATATCCAAGTCTCACCACTTGTAGATTTACTTTTCTCCTATAATTTCTTGTTAATTCTTCAGTAATTGCTAAAATTTGGCTTATTCAGCTTATTATGGAACTCTTTTTTTTCCCTTGCAAATTATTGTTAACTCTGCCAGTGTAATGCCTAGAAACTTAGGATATAAGATGCCTTAAGAACTGCAACCTCTCCAGATGTCCAGGTGCTAGCATGGGCCATGCTTCAAGTTATACCCTTGGCTGCTGCTAATTCCTGCTGCTTGGTCATTGTTGGACTCATTTTTTAAAGCTATGGCAGACATTATGGGGTTTCTAATATGCATATTTTATGGTCTGTGGCCATAAGTAGGTTATAGTCTAGGAGGTAAGCAAAGGCCCAAGTAATCACAGTACAGGGTGGTATGGAGTGAGGGAGACAGCATGCACAGCAGAATGAAAAGAATATGGGATTGGGATCGGCTAAACCTCTGCTTTCCTGGCTCTGTCACTTACCAGCCAGATGACAGCTACTTAGCACATAGTAGGAGCTCAATAAATTATAATTACAAGATAAACAGCACAAACTGCTGCAGAGCTTAGAGAAGGGAAAGCCACTTTGGGTAGCAGTGATCAGTAGATATATTGGAATCCATCCTTGGAGAACAAATAAGTTGGACTGGACAGATATTGGAAGGAAATCTGTGCCACAGCCCAAGCGTGAACAAAGGTGCTGTAGGGAACAAGGGGGCCTGGTGCATCCTGGGGAAAGCAGAGTGTGTAAAGGGAGGTTCTGTGGAGGGTTGGGGGGAATCAGACCAAAACTGTAGGTTTTTAAAGAAAGGTTGCCTGTCTCTGTGATAAGCTTCTAAAGAGGGTACTTCCTTTGTTTACCATCAAGCTTTCCTTTGCAGTGTGCGTGGCAGCTTTGCTTTCAGCTTTTGTAGAGGCTGCTTCCTCCATTCAATCAGAAGATGCTTCCAATATGGGAGCAGAGTCTCCCCTCTTCTTTCCATGACTGAACTTTATCTCATCAAACTCAGCTCATCAAATTTCCAGCTTAGCTGTTCTCACACTGGCTGTACATCAGAATCGCTTGTGGAGTTACATACACACACACATGCATGCGTGCACACCCACACATGCGTAGGGCCCAGAATTCCTGAAGAATCTCAGGGAAGAGAGATGCACCTTTTTAAAAGAGTTTCACAGGTAATTCTGATATTCAGAAATGATTGCGGGAGAACTTTTAGCTCATATCTTCTTTCTCAGTAATTCTTTAAAATATGGGTCAAAGACAGTTAGCTCTTCAGATATGACAGCATCCTTGTTTCCCTTTGGGTCAACTGTACATTTCTCCTTAAAATAACGGAATGTGTCACCATGTGGTATAAATTGTGGAGATGTCAATACCCAAGAGCCCACTCCATTTCCCACAGCTCTCTCCAATGGGACCCACCGTCCTCTGCATTACCTCCTCCACTTGGCTAATTCAAGAGATAGGACCAAGGAGAACTCTGAATCTCTTAAATTAAAAAAAAAGGTACTGGAAAATATAACAGTATAGTCGCTGCACTCCTAAAAGTAGACCACATGCCTTTTCAAGGCAAAGAAACAACTCAATTTACTCTTTCTAATTTTCTTTATTCTTCCATTCCTCCACCTTCATCCCAGTGATGCGAAGCTACTCAGACCTCCTTCTCCCTTTAACTCCTATGGGCTATTTTCTTTTCTCAGTGCCTTTTGTCCTGTCCTACCTCTCATTCTCTCTCTTTCTTCAGGGTAACTGGTTTCATAAATTTAAGTCATAAAGTTATAAACAGCTTAATAATTTTTCCTTTTAAGGAACATTCACATTTAAAAAGAGCACTTCAGAAAAAAACAATAGAACAATGTCTCCACCTCATATGACTCAATAATGGTGGATAATTCAGATACCATGGCAAAATAGAAGAAAAGATATATTTGAGCAATTAAGCCTTTACAAAGTGCCTCCTGAATCACATCTTGTACACTATTCAAAGCCTGACTGTGAATAAGTGCATGCAGTATCAATGAGCCTAAATCAATTTTGAAAACTTTGCAGCAGTGTTTAAAAAATAATCACAAAAATTATTTAATAATCAAGTATACTAAAGCCACCAACAATTAAACCTTATGGTCTTTATACCCAGTAAGGTGCTCAATAAGCGTTTGTAGAAGGAATGAGTGTGCTAACATAAATAACGCAAAGGAAACAGAATTAAACTAGGAGCCGGGAAACCTAAGTTCTAGTCTTGGCTTAGGAACAAGATAAAAATGGACCCGAAAAGGGGAGAAATGATTGCTTAGAGAGATGGGAAATGATCCAGAACAAGAGAGGTTTAAACAGGTAGGAAATAATTTCAAGGAGAGATTGTAAACAAGATCAAATTCTGTGCAGGAGATGAGAAGGTAGAAGATTGTGAAAATGTTATTGGTGACTTTTCTGATAGTGTTTTGAGTAGAAGGAGAGAAGAAGGAGTTTGAGAGCATGAATGATGAAGAAGTGGAGACAGTTTTCTAGATGACCGAAAATGAAGGGATGAAGAAAAATGGACAGGCGTATTAAGAGGGTGGTAGGATTAGAGCAAGTTTACCTCAAGATTCTTATCATGCATGTAGGAGACTGGGAAGGGGCCAGGAAGAGGGAGCGATAAAAAATATAAAAGATGGAGAAGAAAGTAAGACATTTAAGCAGTAGACAAGGGGCCAGCCCCGTGGCCAAGTGATTAAGTTTGTGTGCTCTGCTTCAGTGGCCCAGGGTTTCGCTGGTTCGAATGCTAGGCACGGACATGGCACCGCTCATCAGGCCATGCTGAGGCAGCATCCCACATGCCACAACTAGAAGGACCCACAGCTAAAAATACACAACTATGTATTGGGGGGCTTTGGGAGAAAAAAGGAAAAATAAGATCTTTAAAAAGAGGATGCTTGCTAGCCTCAAAACAATTCTGAAAAAAAAAAAAAAAGAAGTAGATGAAACTGGGATTAAGCACATGAGCAGAGAGGTTTGTTTTAGGAAGGAAGAGGGACTCTTCTGCCTGATACTGAGGTAATGAAGAGCGCTGACTAGAAAGAAATATTCCCAGGAGAGTCGGAGGAATGAGGAAACAGAATTCTTCTGGACTCTACCAAATACCTCCTGCTCCCAAAGAAAAGTACTAGTTGCCCCCGCCCTGACCACCACACATGGCCCCAACTCTGTGGTATAATGCATCCATCCAGGTAAGTCTCCCAGGACAGAGCCCCACTGTCCCCCACTGCTCTCCTAGGCCTTTTGCTAAGAAACTATGAAGGCATGTCTAAGTTGAAGAATCGTGACCCAACACATCTTTTGGAATTGGTTTCCAGCTAAGAGAGTACCCCAAATGAAATTAATACAGAAGTGAGCAGGATTTGAAAGAAGCTGTATTGTCAGAGGATCTCTCAGTCTGGCAGAATGACATGGGATTGCTTACTAGCTAAGCACCATTTAACTATGTTAACAGATTTGGCTGTGTCAACACCAGGCAAGAGCTATCCTCCAGCAGCAGAATCTGAACCTGCAGCAGCCAGGCTGGCCAAATAAAGAACTTGGTTTACTTCATGGGAAGTGAATTACCACTAAACCTGCAGGCAGAAGGTGGTCTCTGCTTAGTATCATTGACAATCATATCTTGAGTCCCTCCTCCTTTTAAAATGGGTGGTTCTTCCATTATTGTCTATTAAGTGTGACAACTGCTATGTGGTCCCTATGTTACAGAATTTTGTAGATAAAGTAGCAGAACATTATGATCTAGTTATTTTCACTTGCCATTTTAACCCCCAAAATATTGAGACACTGGGAAAATTAGACTTAGTAGAAATAGCCCAAACAAAATAAAGGTGAAAGTGAAAACTTATTTAAGATTAAACTTTTACACTTGACGGCACTATTCAAAACTGTGAAAATGGATTCTAGGAAGATAGGAAGTTGCCCGAGTAATTCAACATCTAAATAAGCTTTGAGTTCCTCAGAGAAGAGAGCAAGTGTGAGGCTTCATTAACCTTGGGGAGGAAAGAAGAGTAGAAGACCCAGCAGGTCTGAAGTTAGTATGGCAGATTCCTCGGCCACTGGAGAGGGCACAGCCAACATATGCCAGTGGTGCTCTAATCATGCAAAAAGAGCAAATCTGCCAAAATTTCACATGGTCCTCTGGGAGGCTACTTAATCCTGCTCAGGCAGACAGACCGGGGAGAGTTGGAGGGTGGTGCACAGGTGGAATAAATTGCTGCAAGGTATTATTTCCCATATTTTGGGAGGAAGTGAATTTCTCTGATGCGTTCCTAGAGATTCTTAGGACGCGACCTCAGATCTTTCTCAGTGAAGGAGTTCAGGTATGCCAGTGCGTAAACACTGGCTCACGAGACAAAACCACCGTATCATCCACAAACTTCCAGTTTATCATAGCCCAAGAGAATCTCAAATTATGGCCTGTTCTTACAGGACAAAACCTACATTACCGGGAAGTCAAAGAAAAATTACTACCTATTTCATAGACTCTAACTTGTGGAAAGGAGGTCAAGTTGAACTGGTCGCTACTATTAAGTAAGAGCCAATGAATGAGATAGAGGAAAACGTTAATTTAAATGTAATGAGTATTCTCAAGGAAATGCCATTAGAAAATAAAAATAACAATTACTTGAACTGACAATAATGATTTTCAGAGTTCTAAAACGAACTAGAGGAATTGAAAAAGAAAGTAGCCACTGCTGAGAACTGAATTAGTTGTCTGGATGATCAAATGAAAGGCGGGGAGAAAAGAAAATTAGCAACAAAATAAGAGATTAAAAGGAAGATCTAGGTGACATAATATGCAAAGAAGAGAAGTTCCAGATGGGAAACTGAGCATGGAGGAGAAGCGATCATCAAGGAAATAATAGAACAAAAACTCCCTGAGTTGAAGAGAGACTTGTGCCTTTTGACGGAATGGGCTCAGTAAGACTCAGACAGGATTAATTTTACAAAAAGCCACACACCTAGACATAATCAGGGGAAATGTCTGACCTCCAATGCTAATGAAAAAATTCTTTCTTCTACTCAGAACAAAACATAGTTTTCTTACAAAAGAAAGATTATCTGACTATGCTATTTATTAAAAGAAAAGGACTATGATCCAAGAATCTTTATATGAGCCAATATAATACTCAAAAGTTAAGGAAAAAGCACAATGGTTTTTAACATTCAAGGATTCAGAAAATATGCCACCCATGTACTGATATCTTATCTGAAGAAAATACTCAAGGAAGTACTCCCAACCTCATAAAAATTCAATCAGAAGCAAATCTCTTCTTTCCGAGAAGAGGAAAAAAGAAGAGTATAATAAACAGTGTTCAGCAAGTTGTTTTAATTGATATGAGGAATTTTATAACTAAGACTGAGAATAGAAGTTATAAGACAGGGTTCTTAAAAGTGTATATGTATATAATTGGATATTTCATTATATATATATTTAACAAAAGTTTAATAAAACCCTGCAACTAAAATTTTTCAGCCACTCAGCAAACCCAGGAATTGTGGAGGGAAGAAAGCAGAGGGAGGAAGGAAGGAAGAAGTCTAAAAGTCTCTTAAAAGAAGTAGAAAGGAGAAGGAGTGCAGGGGTTAAATGGGTAAGTAGGATGTCCTAGTTGGGCCATCATCATTATTTAACTTGATATACTAATTTATACAAAAACCTTCAAT
Source organism: Equus quagga (assembly GCF_021613505.1). Classification (NCBI taxonomy): domain Eukaryota; kingdom Metazoa; phylum Chordata; class Mammalia; order Perissodactyla; family Equidae; genus Equus; species Equus quagga. The sequence continues at coordinate 31,215,060 of NC_060284.1, forward strand.
TATGTTATGTTGAATTGCAAAGACCCTAAATTAATGCAGATATCCTCAGCTCTATATTTATATGCACAAGCCTTGACAAGTTAGACTTTTCTCATGCACCCTTCTTTTCTTCCCCAGAATAGTGTAATTAAAAAAAAAAAACCCGAGTATATTATAGACTTAAAAACCCATGGAATCTTCAAATTTCTAAATTCTTTCACTGAACACAGACCACTCCATTAAAGATAAACATTTTGAGTTCTCTGGCTTAGCACTTAAGAACACAAAATTTACCTTAAAGACTTTTTAGTTTTACCTACAAGGTTAATGATTCTTATTTTCTCTCAAAGCAGATAAGCATGATGATCCAATAAAAACAGCTGGCTTCTTAGCCATGTTTTTACTTTATGTTTCTCTCCTTGATGAAGATTGGCACATCTTTTTCTGTTGTCAGTGTTTCAGTACAATATAGTCCCCCTTATCCGAGGTTTCCCTCCTCATAGTTTAGTTACCTGTGGTCAACCATGATCTGAAAATATTTAATGGAAAATTCCAGAAATAAACAATTCATAAGGTTTAAATTGTATGCCATTCTGAGTAGCGTAATGAAACCTCACACCTTCACGCTCCGTCCCACCCGGGAAGTGAATCATCCCTTTGTCCAGCGTATCCAAGCTGCATATGATACCTGTCAGTTTGTCACTTAGTAGCAGTCTCGATTATAAGATGGATTGTTGGGATACTGCAGTGCTTGTGTTCAAGTAACCCTTATTTTACTTAGTAATGGCCCCAAAGTGCAAGAGTAGTGATACTGGCAATTCGGATATGCCAAAGAGAAGCCGTAAAGTGAAGGGTGAAACTTCTCAACTTAATAAGGAAAGAAGAAAAAATCATATGCGGAGGTTGCTAAGATCTATGGTAACTCTCACTACAGTATATTGTTATAATTATTCTACTTTATTATCAGTTATTATTGTTAATCTCTTACTGTGACTAATTTATAAATTAAACTTTATCATAGGTATGTACAAACAGGAAAAAACAGGGCTTATACACAGGGCTTATACTACCCATGGTTTTAGGCATCCACTGGGGTTCTTGGAATTTGTCCCATGCGGATAAGGGGGACCACTGTAGTGCTAATAGTGGCTGCAGAGCTAGGTGTTTCATGGATGAAGCCTACCTACGCCAGTAGTGGGCTGGAATCAGTTCTACATTCAGTGACATCAGGTTGTAGCTTGAAATTGGTCATGGTGAAGCACCGATATCACAGAAACCAGCAAATGCTATAAATCAGGGGTTTGTTTTCCATAGAGCTAGTTTACCCACACAGTACTGAATTTTGTCCCAGGTAGCTGATTTGACAAATTTTGGAATCTCATACTCTAGCAGGAGGACATAAAGTAGAAAAAAGGCCCATTAGAAACTGTTTATGCTCTTCTTGGATAAATGAATTTATTTCTCAGAAGTATAATTTTTTTAAAAAGTCATGAAGTCCTTAAACTAATAATTTTGGGAAATGTTAGGTCTAAAAAATCATCATAAAATTATAAGGTGATAAAAAAATAGTACTTTTGCTTAAGGCAAGTTAAAAACATGATCTTGTCTACTTTTCTCTTTTTAATCTCCTATATTCTTGTAGCATTGAATCTTTCCAGTTTCTACTTCCAAGAACAACTAATTTAATTTTTCAAAGGATGGTTGGAATGGCATTTCAGTGAATAAGAATTTTTCATATTATGCCTCAATAAAACTTGGGGACCTGTTATTATTGTATGGGGGAAAAATTACCGAAGCTTTTTCTTTCTGATAGAGCACACAACATTCTTATCACTTCATACAACTTAACAACGCTAAGCAGAAGTGGACTTATGTTCTTAATGGAACTAATCAATGACCAGAAGATTGTAAAAGTATTAGGATCAGAGTTGGCAAATATGCTTATCAAAGTCATGTATGGGAACATGAACTGAAATCCCTTAATTTGCATCCACAAGATGTCCAGAAAAATAAGAAAGGTAGAGACAAGGTCAACACTGAGCAGTGAAAGTTTAACACTGATGGATGTGCAGAAGTCTAGAAGACAGATTTGCGCTGGGAGTTGAAGTCATGATGACAGGGCTGTCAGGAGCATGCAGAGCTTTGGCTCCCAGGGTTTTGAGTAGTTTTTATTTAGTGGCCTTTACAATTTCTGTCTTTGCAGCTCACCAAGGGTCTTATCATCAGTCCCTCCACCACTCACTATCAGCACCACTCTAAGAAAGACAATTCAATTTATTTTTATGACAGAGACCAGTTTTTGAGGTCTGGATGAACTCAGCCACCCGTCCTGCATTTGACTTACAGTTTCAGGGATTTTTAAAAACACTATTAAAACAAACAAACAAAAAATCTTATAAAAAATACTGAGAATCAGTACATTTCCTTAATGTTACAAAGGTCTTCTGAGACTCTTGTGCCTGTGTGTTTAATTGTCTCAGCTATCTTCTATGAACTGAGAAAGGCCTTCTTTTGTTTGAACGTGACAGATCAGTTAGAACGGTGGCAACTACCATTTACAGCTATTGATTTCAATGTGACATTAAAGGCCCCAAATTCAACCATTATTCTCTTCAATTGTCACAAACAAAGGTTAATAATAGTTGAGTTTGGACTGAAAGAATCAAGTAAAGATTGCCAACTGAAATTAGCACGTTGTTTCTCTCTGAGTCACAAGTCAGTGTGAGAGGGTCTATGTTCCCAAGATTACATGTACATTAGCATCATGTTAAAAACGTGCCTTTCCCCCAAAAGGAATATTTAAAATACATAAAAGGAAAATATAGTTTCATAAAAAATCATGCCGTTTAAAATAATAAATAATTTAAAAATATATTTCTCCTTGCACAGAGTAAAAACATTTTGTTTTGTTGCTTCCATTGCAGCAAAATAACGTTTCTCATAACTGTAAAAAGTGGTATGTGGCATGATTAAACAATATTTCAACCCTTTAGTTCATGCAGAGGTTACCAGCTAGAGGGGAGAAAGGTTTGATTAGGTTTATGTTTTTCACAAGAAATTCTAAAAGAAAGCAGACAACTTCTTTAATACATATATGACTGCTGAAGCTACAAATGGCTTTCTCTTGTGGGCAGGTATGAAAGAAAACATCCCTTGACTGTAATAAATAGGCAGAAAATAGCTGGTAAGATATTATAAATCTTCACAAATCAAAGGCAAATTAAAAAAGTCTACACGTCTTTACAATTTCAATTTGTTCACGTTTATATCATGATTTACTATTTATATTATTGGTAAATTGTAAAGTTTCATGTGCTGTATCCACTGTAAACATTTTTTAATAAGCATCTTATCATTTTTTTTTTAAAGACTTTATTTTTTCCTTTTTCTTCCCAAAGCCCCCCAGTACATAGTTGTATATTCTTCGTTGTGGGTCCTTCTAGTTGTGGTATGTGGGACGCTGCCTCAGCGTGGTTTGATGAGCAGTGCCATGTCCGCGCCCAGGATTCGAACCAACGAAACACTGGGTTGCCTGCAGCAGAGTGCGCGAACTTAACCACTCAGCCATGGGGCCAGCCCCAATAAGCATCTTATTTTTAAAAATTACTCCAATAAGTTTAATTAGTATTGATTAATATAATATCATTAAATATTTATAGAGCACTATCAAATTATACTTCTCATTAGACGGAACCTAGCCATTTTTTGACTATTTCATAGAAAGGAATCCTAGATCAAGTAAATGAGTCTAGGACAATTTATTATTGATCATTATTTCTAAAAAAAAAATAATGAGACTCTTGCCAAAAGTTAACCTGTACTTGTTAATGACCATTCTAAGGAATTTTGGAAGTGGGGTAATATAATTCCAAACAAACCTGTCTATTCTTTGAATAGACAGACCAACATCTGGGCTTGAGTCAATGCCATGCAATAATATCTCATAGCTTAATAACAATAATGGTAGTGACATTATTTTAACTATAGAGTCAGATCCTATGCACTGAAACATAAAAATATCCTTTTAAAAACCTGATGTTGAGATAGTTGTATTTTAAAACACGAGAATTAACAATTTCTCCTATATAGCCAATTGTATAAAATGAGAAATGAAATTTCTTCCTTCTCAGTCCCAGAGTTTCTAATCATTAGGTGCATGAGTTCATATTTCTTTTCCATTTTTTTTACCCTATGTTTATATAGGCATATCTATATATACTTACACATTACTGTTATTTAACAAAAGATTCAATTGTTTGCTTCACACGTTCTCTGTCTATATGTATGTACATACACACACCACACACCTTGATATTTGTGAAACTCGTTTTCACTTTTTTCCCCCTGATTAAGACATAGAGATCTATCTCATTTTAACAGTGGCAGAGTATCCTGTTGTGTGGACATGCCATAATTTACACAACCTTCCCCTTAAAGATGAACATTTAAGTTGTTTCCAGTTTTTATGTTATTACAAACAGTGCTGCACTGAAGTACATTAAACATGTTTATGCATGTGCTAAGATTTTTGTAGGATAAATTCCTAGAATTGGATTACTGGGCCTAAAAGTTCATGTCCTGAAATTTACTTAGATTTGGCAAAATACTTTCCCAAAGAGTGGTACGATTTTACATCCCCAATAACAACAGTGAAAGTGCCTGCTTCCGTCCACACCCTCAGCAGCACAGAAGGTTATCATCCTTTGCTAATCCATTGGTGAAGAATTTAGTATCTGTGTTGGTTTAATTTGCATTTCCATGCTGACCAACTAGGGTGGATATCTTTTCATGTTTACTGGCCATTTGCAATTCTGCTTCTTTGAACTGCCTACCCATTTTTTTATTGGGTTGTTTATCTTTTTCATATTAATTGGCCAGAAATCTTTTGTCTAATATCCTTTTTGTCCTGCTTACGTGGATAATGCACACTCATTTTAGAAAACATATAGGCAAAAAGAAGATGAAAGCTGTTCCTATTTCTACCCACACAGAGAGAATATTTTTGGCACATGTCCTGTTGGTAGCATCAATGATGAGATAAAATAAGTGTCCATTCTGTTTTGCACCTCTTCTCCTCATGCAACAACATAGCCTCTGGCATTTTTCTATACCTTTAAATGTTGATCCACAAGAGTGATTTTCAAACTTTAATCAGAATAAAACAAAAATAAGAAAATAGTGAAATCCTTTCACCAAGCAAGTTTTCATTATGAAAATTCAAAATAAATGAATCAGAGAGGAGCTGCTAATCAGCTTCCTCTCATAACTCATATCCTGTACTGGATATGAGGACTGTGGGAATGTACGAAAATGTCTCTTAATTGACAAGTGGAAAACAGCAGGAAGAAAAGCGATGGGTACCTCAACTGCAATTACGTGTGCAAACAGGCTCTATTCTTCAAAGGATGTTACATGCATTTTAATCTTTGCTACAATTCTATGAGATGAGTGCTGCTATTAATCCCAGTTTCCAGAAGAGGAAATGAATGCAAAGTCACTTGCTTTATATGATAACATATAGTACGCAGAGAGCCTGAATCTAGCACTCTAGTTCTGGAATCTGGGCTGTTAGTCACTGTGCAGCCTGCCTAATGGAAGCACAAAAGCAGCAATGAAATCATTTGCATTTGGACTGTGTGTTGTTTTAATGATTTTTCCCAAGACATTTTTTTTTCCTTACACATTGCAGGGATTTTTAAAATACAGGGATTTTTTTTCATTACTTAAATAGAATATGTACAAAAAAATATTTACAAAATATATTTTCACATAAAAATATTTGTAATTCTCATTCTTTTTTAAAAAAATAGTTTTACCACATGTTTACATCCATAAAAAACATATAATTTAATATTAAGTGCTTTTGTATTATATATACGTGGACTAATACTCTTACTTATTCTTCTGAAACTTTCTTTTTTAGCTCAACATTATATTCCTAAGATTCATTTATGTTTTTGCATGTAGCTGTATACTATTCATTTTTTATTGCTGTATTGTATTCCACTGTATAATTACATTACAAATTTTTCTATCTTTTCTATTGTAGATGAGCATTAGGTTTTCATAGTTTTTATGTTATTAACATTTATCTCTTCTCTTAAGTGGATGTTCAATTCTTTTGCCCATTTTTCTATTGAGTGGTTTGTTTTTTTCTTCTTAATTTGAAGAAATGCATTCATTCTAAATATTACTCCTCTGTCAGCTGTTTTTAGAACTAATGTTTATTCCTAGTTTGTATCTTGTCTTTTCACTCTCTTTATGGTATCTTTCAACATCAATCTTTTCCCTTACGATTTGTACTTTTTCTGCTTTGTTTAAGGAACACTCTAGATCATGAGGTCAACAACACATTTTCCAATATTGTTTTCTGTTTATCATATTGCCTATCACATTTAGGTCTTTAACAACTTTTAGCTGATTTTTGTGTATAGATAATGATCATCCCAGTATCATTCAGTTAATAGTTCCACATTTTCGCACTGGTTTGCAATGACAATTCATGTCAATCAATCTTCGATATATGCCTAGGTCTTTTTATGAGTTCTCTATTCTGTAACTTTGCTCAATACATCTAAATCTGTGCCAAAACCACTATCTTAAGAGCTATAGCTTTATAAGAATTGCTGATCATGGTTGAGGCCAACTCAATATATATTAAGTGTTTCGAATGATGTCTAGCACAGAATAAATGCTATATAAATCTTTTCTATTATTATTGAATGCCTTGGCTATTTTTGGTCTTTTTATTATCCATATAAACTTTTAAGTCAGTTGGTTAATTAATTTCAACTAAATAATTCTGCTGGGATTTTGACTGGTTTTGCATTAAATCTAGAGATCAATCTGGAAAAAAATGAAAATCTTTATGTCACAATATCTAATTCCTGAGCATTATATTTTCCATTTTTCACATCTTTTTAAGGTGTCTTTCAATAAAAATTCTTTAATTTTCTGCAAAATGATCATACACATTTTTTGTTAGATTAAATCTTATTCGTTTATAGTTTTAGTGCAACGATACCACATAGGTTAAAAAATACATTTATAATTTGGTGTAGCTAATGTATAGAAATTAAATTGATGTTTACATGTTGGGTTTTTCCCAGCAATTTTTCTAAACTTTCTTACTAATTCTAATAATATGTCAGTGGATTATTTTAGATGTTCATTGAAGATAATCAGATATGTGATTGTAGATTGTATTTTGTAGATGTAGATTGTATTTCATTGTAGATAATGAAGATATGTGAATAATTTAATTTTTTCCAATCCTCATATATTTTATTTTTGTACTTTTATTTCAAATTTAGTTTTATAGTCTTATTGCATTGACATTGTATACCTAGTATAATGTAGAACAAATATGCAAATAGCAGATATCCTTGTTTCATTTCTGGTCTTAAAGAAATGCTTACCACATTTCACTACTAACTTTGATATTTGCTGTAGTTTTCTTGCAAACATGTTTGATCAATTTAAGGCAATTCCTTTGTATTCACAGTTTCCTAAGATGTTTTTAAAATTATGAACAGATGTTGAATTTTATCAAACATGTTTTTCTATATCTACTGAGATGATCACATGATTTTTTCCTTTTACCTTTTTATGTTATGATTTACACTAATTGATTTTTTTTATTGTTATTAACCCAACCTTGCTTTGTTAAGATAAACCCCATGTGGTCATGTCATGCTCACCATTTTTATGCATTGCTGGATTCAACATGCTAACATTTTGTTTGGTATTCTGCATCAATGTTCATGAGTGAGATTAGCCTGCATTTTCATTTCTCATACTGACCTTTCAAAAATCAAGGTTATGTTTGCCTCATAAAATGACTTGAGAAGGTATTCCTTTTTTTTGCTATAGTCTATAATAGTTTAAAATATTTCCTCCAAGCACTTCTCATTTTTTAAAACCAGTTTTGGGAGACCTGCTTTTTCCTATGCACTAAAGACCAATCTGACTCGAACGTTGGTCAGCCATTCTATAGTTAAAATGGAAATTAGGAATCTTTTTGACTAATTAGGTTTCAAACAGCTTTTGCTTGTACAGTATATTCATGGATGTTAAGAAGGCATTGTCACAATGAAGGTTTTTGAAAAAATCCTTTCCAAGAGGATGTTTTCCATCAACAAACAGAAGCAAAATTAAATGCCCGATTAACAAACATAATGTCCTCTTTAATAATTCTCAGCACTCTGGTAATTCTGCTAATATTACTGTGCTATCTGCAATTCTTTCCTTTTGTTTCATGTTTTGAATAATTCAATTAAAAGTCTGACAAAGCAATAACAAGGGATTAAATGTTGTCGAATTGTAACTCGAAATAAAAACATAAGCTCTTTGGGAGTATTTATTAAAAATTCTACAAAACCTTTTCAAGTATAAGAGATTGTTGGATTCTACAAAATAAACAGTTAACTGCTTAGCCAAGTTATCCTGCTTCCTCTTTTGTAACCAATTCCAGTGAATGAGGAAAATAAAAATGTGTAAAACTGAATGAAGTTCTTGCAAAGCAGACCACTTGGGAAGAACTCTAATATGACTCCATTTGGCCTACATCGGAGGAAGAGTGATGTCTCATGTACTGTGTGGAAAAACATCGGTTATAACATGAGCCCTGAACAGCAGAAGCACCTGGGAAGGTTCATCTGCCAGGACTTACCATCTTGGCCCTTTATCTGGAAACAACGTATAAAGCAACATGAAAGATATGAAAGAGAATGTGACATAGAGTTTACTCTAGTAACGGAGATAGGACAAGAGTTTCCTTCACGTGTAAACATGAGTGTGGTTGGTGGGAAGAGGAGCTAAGAAGGTTTAGCAAGGAGCTATTGATCAAGATGTTAACACCATAGGATTCAAACTCCCTATATAGATATAATTCTGTTCTCATCAGAATTAATGATGAAGACGGATACAGTGAGGAAATCACTTATTCTTTTTTTTAAAGAAAATTTATTTGATTTATTTAAACTAAAAAAGAAAAATAGTTCACCCATTGCTCCCACTCCCTATCCCCACAGCCACTGCCACAGCATGGCCACTGATAGACAAGTGGTGCAGGTCCACATGTGGGAACCAAACTTGGGCTTTTTTCTGTTTAGAATCCACATATAAGAGAGATCATACTGTATTTGTCATTCTCTCTCTGACTTCTTTCACTTAGCATGATGCCCTCAAGGTCCATCCATGTTGTCACAAATAGCAAGACAATTCTTTCTTTATGGCTCAATAATATTCCAATGCATATATATAAACCATCTTCTTTATCTATTCATCCATTGATGGATACAGGTTATCTTGGCTATTGTAAATAATGCTGCAAGGAATATGTGATTGAATAAATTTTTGTGAATTAGTGTTCTCATCTTTTTTTCAGATAAATATCGAGAAGTATAATTGCTGGATCATATGGTAGTTCTATTTTTAATTTTTTGAGGAATTTCCACACTGTTTTCCAAGTGGTTGCACAAATTTACTCACCAACAGTTCACAAGGGTTCCCTTTTCTCCATATCTTCACTAACACGTTATTTTTTCTCTTTTTAACAATAGCCATTCTAACAGGTGTGAGGTGACAGTTCATTGTGGTTTTGATTTGCATCTCCCTGATGATCAATGACGTTGAGCATCTTTACATGTACCTGTTGGTCTTCTGTCAGTCTTCCTTAAAAAATGTCCATTCAGATCTTCTGCCCATTTTTTTAATTGGATTGTTTGTTTTTTAGCTACTGAGTTGTATGAGTTCTCTGTATTTTGGATATTAGCCCTATGATTTACAATTATGTTCTCCCATTCAGTAGGTTGCCTTTTTATTTTGTTGATGCCTTCTTCTGCTGTGCTGAAGCTTTTCAGTTTGTCATAGTCCCACTTATTTACTTTTGCCTTTGTTGCTTTTGCTTTTGGCGTCGAATTCAAAAAATCGCTGTCAAGACCTATGTCAAGGGGCTCACTGCCTATGTTTTCTTCCAGGAGTTTTATGGTTTCAGGTCTTATACTCAAATCTCTAATCCATTTTCAGTTAATTTTTGTGTATGGTGTAAGGTAGTAGTCCAGTTTCATTCTTTGGCATGTGGCTGTCCAGTTTTCCCAACACCATTTATTGAAGAGACTGTCCTTTCACCATTGTGTATTCTTGGATCCCGTGTCATAAACTAATTAAACGTATATGCAGGGGTTTATTTCTAGGCTCTCTATTCTGTTCCATTGATCTATGTCTGTTTTTCTGTCAACACCATACAGTTTTAATCCCTCTAGCATTGTAATATTGTTTGAAATCAGGGAGCATGATGCCTCCTGCTTTGTTCTTCTTTCTCAAGATTGCTTTGGCTATTCAGGGTCTTCCATGGTTTCATACAAATTTTAGGATTATTTGTTCTATTTCTGTGAAAAATACCATTGGAATTTTGATTGAGATTGCATTGAATCTATACATTGCTTTGGGTAATATGCACATTTTAACAATATTAATTACTCCAATCCATGACCATGGAATATCTTTCCTTTTATTTTTGTCTTCTTCAATTTCTTTCATTAATGCCCTGTAGTTTTTAATCATAGGTTTTTCACTTCCTTAGTTAAATTTATTCCTAGGTATTTTATTCTTTTTGATGTAAGCGTAAATGGAATTGTTTTCTTAATTTCTCTTTCTGATAGTTCATTATTAGTGTAAAGAAACCCAATATATCTTTGTGTATCAATTTTGTATCTTGCAAGTTTACTGAATTTGTTTACTAGTTCTAATAGTTTTTTTTAATGTTGTCTTCAGGATTTTCTATATATAACATCATTGTCATCTACAAATAGTGACAATTTTACTTCTTTTCCAATTTGGATACCTTTTATTTCTTTTTCTTGCTTAATTGCTCTGGTTAGGACTTCCAATACTAAGTTGAAGAAAAGTGGCGAGAATGGACATTATTGTCTTGTTCATAATGGAGGAAGAGCTTTCAGCTTTTCACCACTGAGTATGTAGGCTAAGGGCTTGTCATATATGGCCTTTATTATGTTGAGGTATATTTTCTCTATACCTGCTTTCTTAGAGTTGTTTTAAATAAATGAATGTTGAATTTTCTCAAATACTTTTCCTGCATCTATTGAGATGATAATAGGACTCTTATCCTTCATTTTGTTAATGTGGTATATCATAGTGACTGATTTGTGGATGTTGAACCCTCTCTGCATCCCTGGAATATATCCCATTTGATCATGGTGTATGATCCTTTTAATGTATTGTTGAATTCAGTTTGCCAATATTTTGTTGAGGATTTTTGCATCTATGTACATCAGGCATACTGGCCTATAATTTTCTTTTTGTGTAGCATCTTTGTCTGATTTTGGTAACAGTGTAATGCTAGCCTCATAAAATGTTTTCCAAAGAGATCCTCCTCTTCTCTTTTCTGGAAGAGTTTGAGAAGGATTGGTGTTAATTCTTCTTTGAATGTTTGGCAGAATTCACCAATGAAGCCATCTGGTCCTGGACTTTTGTTTGTTGGGAGGTTTTTGATTACTGAGTTTCATTGATCTTTTCTGTTGCCTTTTTACTCTCTATTTTATTTATTTCTGCTCCAATCTTTGTTATTTCCTTCCTTCTACTAATTTTGAGCTTTGTTTGTAGTTCTTTTTCTAGTTCCTTGAGGTGTAAAGTTAGGTTGCTTATTTGAGACTTTTCTTGTTTCTTGAGGTAGGCATTTATCTCTATGAACTTTCCTCTTAGAACTGCTTTTCTTGCATTCTTGAAATTTTCTATGTTCCATTTCCATTTGTCTCAAAGTACTTTTTCTTTTTTAGGAAGATTAGCCCTGAGTTAACATCTGCTGCCAATCCTCCTGTTTTTGCTGAGGAAGACTGGCCCTGAGCTAACATTCATGTCCATCTTCCTCTACTTTTAAATGTGGCTACCACAGCATGGCTTGCCAAGCAGTGCCATGTCCGCACCCAGGATCTGAACTGGTGAACCCCGGGCCACCAAAGTGGAAAGTGTGCACTTAACCGCTGAGCCACCAGGCCAGCCCCTCAAAATATTTTTTGATTTCTCTTTTGATTTATTTTTTGACCCATTAGTTATTCAGTAGCTTGTTGTTTAATCTCTATTTATTTTTAATTTTCCAGCTTTCTTCATGTAATTAATTTCTAGTTTCATACCATTGTGGTTGATAAGATACCTGCTATGATTTCAATCCTCTTAAATTTATTAAGACTTGTTTTGTGGCCCAACATATGAACTATCTTGGAAAATATTCCATGTGCACTTGAAAAGAATGCGTATCTGTTGCTTTTGGATGGAATGTTTTGAAAATATCCATTAAGTATATCTGGTCTAACTTTTCATTTAAGGCTGATGTTTCCTTATTGATTTTCTGTCTGGATGATCTATCCGTTGATGTAAGCTGGGTATTAAAGTCCCCTACTATTATTGTATTGCTGTCTCTTTCTCCCTTTAGGTCTGTTAAATATTTGCTTTATATATTTAGGTGCTCCTATGTTGGTAAATAAATATTTACAAACATTAAATCTTCTTGTTGGATTAACCCCTTAATCACTATGTAACACCCTTCTTTGTCTCTTACTACAGTCTTTGTTTTAAAGTCCATTTTTTTTTTTTTTGTGTGATATAAGTATAGCTACTCCAGTTTCCTTTTGGTTTCATTTGCATGGAGTATCTTTTTCCATCCCTTCACTTTCAGTCTTTGTGTGTCTTTACATATAAAGTGTGTCTCTTGTAGGCAGCATAAAGATGGGTCTTATTTTTTATCCAGTCAGTCACTCTGTCTTTTGATTGGTGAATTTAGTCCATTTACATTAAAAAGTAATTATTGATAGGGCTGTGCTCATTGCCATTTTGTCAATTGTTTTCTAGGAGTTTTTGTATTTCCTCTTTGTTCCTTTGTTCTTCTCTTGCTCTCTTCCTTTGTGGTTTGATGATTTTCTTTAGTGGTAGGCCTATATTCCTTTCTCTTTCTCTTTTGTGTATTTATTATAGGATGTTTGCTTTGTGGTTACTGTGAGGCTGAAGCGTAATAACTTATATCTATACCTGTCTATTTTACGTTTATAACAACTTAAGTTTGATTCCATTCTAAAGCTCAACATGTTTACTCTCCTCTCTCACATTTTATATTTTTAATGTCACATTTTACATCTTTTTATCCTGGGTATTCCTTAACTAATTATTGTAATCATAGATATTTTTACTACTTTTGTCTTTTAACCTTCATACTTGCTTTATAAGTAATTAATCCACTACCTTTACTATAGATTTACTTTTCCAGTGCAATTTATTCTCTCCTATATGTACTTGTTACTGATTAATGCCCTTTCTTTTTCAGCTTAAAGAAGTTCCTTTAACATTTTTTGTAAGGTCAGTTTAGTGGTAACGAACTCCTTTAGCTTTTGATTGTCTGGAAAACTCCTTCTCCTTCAATTCTGAAGGATAACTTTCTTGGGTAGAGTATTCTTCATTGGAAGTTTTTTCCTTTCAGCACTTTGAATATATCCTGCCACTCCCTCCTGTCTTGAAACATTTGTGTTGAAAAATCTGTTGATGGTCTTATGAGGGTTCCCTTGTATGTAACAAGTTGTCCCTCTCGCTGTTTTTAATATTCTCTCCTTGTGTTTAACATTTGACATTTTAATTATAATGTGTCTTGGTGTGTGTCTTCTAGGGTTTATCTTATTTGGAACTCTCTGTGTTTCCTGGATCTGGATGTCTATTTCCTTCTCCAAGTTAAAGAAGTTTTCAGTCATTATTTCTTTAAATAAGACTTCTGCCGCTTTCTCTCTCTTCTCCTCCTGGGAGCCCTATAATGCAAATGTTAGTCAATCTGATGTTGTTCCATAAGTCCCTTAAGCTATCTTCACATTTTTTCATTCTTTTTTCTTTTTTGCTGCTCTTATTGGGTGAGTTCCAGTGCCTTGTTTTTGAGTTGACTGATCCTTTCTTCTGCATCTAGTCTTCTGTTGAACCCCTCTAGTATATTTCTCAGTTCAGTTATTGTATTCTTCAGCTCTGTAACTTCTATTTGGTACTTTCTAATACTTTCCATCTCTTTGTTGATCTCACTGTGTTTATCCATTTTTATCCCTAGTTCAGTAAGCATCTTTATGACCATTACTTTGAATTCTTCATCAGGTAAATTACTTCTTTCTGTTTCATTATGGTTTTTTGCTGAGGTTTTATCCTGTTCTTTCATTTGGAACATATCTCTATTTTCTTCATTTTGATTGACTCTCTGTATTGGTTTCTATACAGTAGATGAAACAACCACTTTTCCCAGTCTTGAAGGAGTGGCCTCATATAGGAGATAAATCATCTTGTTCAGCCCTGCCCCTGCTCTTGGTCATCTCTCAAACCTCTGTGCTTGTCCATGCAGCCTACTGTATTTTTAATAGCTCCCAGTAGTTGACGATGTGCTAAGACCTGTTAGGGTCAAAAGAGGAGGATCTCAGCACCTAGATTCAGGCTGACTGGAAGCTAGATCCTCACACAGCAGCTTTTAAAAACATGTAAATATATACAGTCCTGAGGGGACAACAAAAATAAGCCCCATCGGCCACCATAGCCAGATGATTTGGAGGTGTCCCCCAGGTGGCAACTGCAAAAACTGGGGCTCCAGACAAGTGTATATTTCTTGGAGATAACAGTGAGCGAGAGAAGGGCAGAGGGAGAGTGCCAAGATGGTGTCCACAGCCTATGTTCCTTGAGAGCAGCTCCATAGGCCAGTAAATGTGTGCCAAACCTGAAGCCTTTCCCTCAGTCTGAAGCTCTAGGATAAGCAAAGTGGCCTCCTTCACAGAAAAACTGGGGTTGTGTCTCTGTCTGCCATCTGGGCAGTACCCTGTGGTTGGTAGCCTACCAAATACTATCCCTTCAATTGCTACAGTCCTATGGGACCCAGGAATGCAAGCCCCTCTGGTTACCAGAGCCAGATGATGAAGGGGCATCCCTTGCGTGTCAGCCAGAAAAACCAGGCACCAGATGTATGTAAAGCTCCCCTCCAGGAGACCCTGGCACTCTGGCACATGGCAGAGAATGAGTGGGAAGATAGTGCCTGCCCTCTGAGGTCTCTGGAAAGGATTACAGTCAGCCCCTAGATTCACGTTTAATTAGAAGCCTGCCCTTCAGGTCACAATCATGATGATTAGCTAATTGGCCTTCTTCGCAGAAAGACTGAGCTCCCAGGTCTGTTGTCTCTTGCTGTGCCCTGGGGGTGGTAGCTGTTTAATAACTCTTTCTCCATTGGTTACAGTCCTGTGTGATTGATGAGCATAAGCCTTACTGGCCACCAAAGCCAGGCTATGCAGAACAGGTCCCCTGCCAGCAGTCCCCAAATTAGGGTGCAAGACACAGTATGCACTCCTTTCTGGTGACATGGATTATTACAGTCCCATGTGACCAAGAATACATGCAAATCCCCCTGGCCTCCGGAGCCAGGGAATGAAGAGATATCCCCTGGGACTACATCAAACTGAAAAGCTTCTGCACAGCAAAGGAAACCATCAACAAAATGAAAAGACAACCTAACAATTGGGAGAAGATATTTGCAAACCATACATCAGATACGGGGTTAATATCAAAATATACAAAGAACTCATACCTCTCAACAACAAAAAAACTAACAACCCAATTTAAAAATGGGCAAAAGATCTGAACAGACATTTCTCCAAAGAAGATATACAAATGGTCAACAGGCACATGAAAAGATGTTCAACATCATTAACTATCAGGGAAATGCAAATCGAAACTACAAACAGATATCACCTCTCTCCCTTCAGAAAGGCTATAATTAACAAGACAGGAAACAATAAGTGTTGGAGAGGATGTGGAGAGAAGGGAACCCTCATACACTACTGGTGGGAGTGCAAATTGGTGCAGCCACTATGGAAAACAGTATGGAGATTCCTCAAAAAATTAAGAATAGATCTACCATATGATCCAGCTATTCCACTGCTGGGAATTTATCCAAAGAACTTGAAAATACAAATGTATAAAGACCTATGCACCCCTATGTTCATCGCAGCATTATTCACAATAGCCAAGACTTGCAAGCAACCTAGGTGCCCGTCAAGGGACGAATGGATAAAGAAGATGTGGTATATATACACAATAGAATACTACTCAGCCATAAGAAATGATGGAATCCGGCCATTTGTGACAACAGGGATGGATCTTGAGGGTATTATGCTAAGTGAAATAAGTCAGAGGGGAAAGTCAAATACCATACGATCTCACTCATAAGTAGAAGATAAAATAATGACAAACACACACGTAGCAACAGAGAATAGATTAGTGGTTACCAGAGAGGAAGTGGGGAGGGAGGAAGGCGAAAGGGGTTATTAAGTACGTGTGTGAGAGAATGGGTTGTAATTAGTCTTTGGGTGGTGAACATGATCTACAGAGAATTCAAAATACATTACTATGTACACCTGAAATCTATGTAATGTTATAAACCAATGTTATTGCAATTAAAAAAAAAACAGAGGTATTCCCTGGGTGGCAACAGCAAAATTCAGGGCAGCAGATGCGTGTAAACACTCCCTTACTGGGAGACACTGGTGCTTTGGAGCACGGCAAAGGGAGAATGCAAAGATGGCACCTTCCAGTCTCCAAGCCAGGAAGAGTGTTCCAGCAGGCTCGTAGGTGTGTGTGTTAAATTAGATGCCTGTCCTTCAGGCTGAGGTTTACTGTAAGCAAGTGAGCCTCCTTCCCTTTAAGTCTGGGCTCCATCGACTACCTTTGCACTGGGCCATGGGGCAGGTGAGTCCGAGCAGCAGGGACCCTTTAAGAGGCGTTTCTCAGGTCACGATTGTCTCCTGGATCTTGAGATGCAAACACCGCTAGTTTTCAAAATTGGATGGTTTTGGGGGCTCATCTCCCAAATGCATGTCTTAAAAGCTGGGGTACCCAATGTGGGGTTTGAACTCTTCGCTCCTCAGGGAGAAGCTTTAGGTTTTGAGTTCCCTCCCGACTGTGGGCCGCCTCACCTGGGGTGGGGTTTACAGCAAGATTGTGTCCCAGCCTCTCCCACCCACTTTGATGTGGTTTTCTTCTTGTTTGTCCAATGTGTAGTCATCACTCCGCCAGCCTTTAGGTCTTTTTAGAGGAAATTGTTTCATATGTGGCTGTAGACTCAGTGTGTCAGTGGGAGGAAGCGAGTTCAGGATCTTCCTACATGGCCATGTGAACCAGAACCCCTGGAAATCTCTTATTCTTATATCAAGATTCAAAGCGAATTGATACAACCCGGCATCTTCTCACAAGAGGAGCCGTGGAGCAGGGGTAAAGTGTGCAGGCCTGCAGTCAGATACGCTGACTCTGAGTCATGGCTTGGCCATTTGCTGGCTACAGGATTTTGGACAAGTTGCTTAACCTTTCTATGCTTTAGTTTCTTTATTTGCAAAAACAAGGATAATGGTAGTACTAGCTCAGCGGGTTGTTTGAGAATTCAATAATATAACCTACCTAAAATGTTAGCACATTTCCTGATATATAATTAACTCTCAAAAAATGAGAGCCATTTGTTGTAGCAATATAAGCCAATGGTACAAGTTCTTATCAAAAGAAGTGATGATGATTCTAAGAGAATCAGAAACCACGAGACTAATTTAAACAAGAAAAATGCTAAGTAAGCAAAAAGAGAAGAAAGATATAATTAAAGAAATAAAAAGATAAAGTTTAATATGAGAAAAAAGTTTTAAAATTCAGAGAGATGAATGCGGTCTCAGACCTGGGCACCATTTCTCCTGAAAGCTAGGAGAGAGGGAGGGAAGAATGACAGGGAAAGGTGACAAAGAAAAAGAAAGGAAGTCATGAGGAAATTGAAATCTACTTTTTAACTAAGTAAAATTAAGCTTTATTATAATACTGGCCAGGGTATTGGTAGTAACAAGGAAGAAATTAAATACTCAAGTCATAAAATTTAGTCCAAAATATGTTACTTAAACAGCTTCCTAATCTGAAGTTTAACACTCTATACATCTTTTTTTTTAAATAATCTAGCCCTCTAAATTTACCTTCTTTCTGTCTTTTTATGTTCACAATTTATACTGGAATGTGGGTTGCCCATAACATTTTTGTATTTGCTCATTTATATATGACTGGACACCTTTTGTAGGCTGGTATCCCATTTGACAAACCTAAGGTGATCTAAAAGTTTTGGGTAAAAGGGCCAGTGAAACACATTAACTGAATAAATTATTAGTTTATTTTTGAAGAGGTTGTTTTTAAAGATGACAGGTTTGGTATTAAAACTGGCACTAGTTAAGGCACAGGAAGACCTGAGTTTGAATTATTAATGATGCTATAGGTCACAAAATCAGGAGAAAATAAATTAAAAACATGCGACAATTGTTTTGGGTTGTTTTATATACTGATTTTAACATATTAATCATTTACTCCAGTGTTTATGTCATAAGTGGAATCTCCTTGATAAAAATGCAATAAGAGATTCAAAAGAGACTAAGATTGTTGACTTTATAAAATTAGGGCACTATGTCAAAACCATGCAAAATAAGAAGCAATGCCTTATCAAGGCAGAGCCATCTGGCAATGATATGAATGAAACTCTATAGGGTGACCTGGGTGCACTTAATACAAAAGTTAGTTTTGTTTGGTGGAATTGACTATAAAAGCCCTGCCCTTTAGGAACGAATCTGTGGGAGGTTCCTGAATTTATCTTCTATCCTGTCACCAAAAATATTTTCCCTATGACATGCTTTAAGAATGCAAGTGTCCTAGTTACCACTTTTACTTAGTTACTTTCAGTCTATTAACTCCCTTTCACTTTTACAACTATTTTTATAGTTTTTTATATTTGTTCTTCCCTCTGCTCTTCTTCCAACTAAGAAGGAAATAATTAAAATTTGAAGAATGAAATATGTGAAAGCCTAACATGAGCACCTACTGCATCTGGAAGCTGACAGGACAAGACTTACTCATGTGGGTGCGTAAAATGACCTATATTACAAGTTGGAGAGTTTACTCTGAAAGCCCAATTGGTAAAAATAAAATAAGCAATGTTATTCCTGTGGCATTTGCAAAATTATATTAAAAGGCCCAGTGTTTCCTTTTTTTTCTTTTAAAAAAAAACCAACATAGGAAAAAGTTAAGGGGCAGAATTCAAAGCAGCAAGAAAAGAGAAAAAGTCATAGAATGAAGGAAACACTTAACCGGAATTTTGGAGACCTAAAGAAGAGTGGAGAGATTAAAAATGTAAAGGAAATACAGAGATAGAAGAAATCACTTAAGTGGTAGAAAACAGTAATTTAACTTTTTTGAGGACTGTAGCAATTCTTATTTAGAATAACAACTACAACAAAAATAAAAGCAACAATCATCCCGGAATACAATAAAATAAATAAAAATAGAGAAAGCAAATATAAAAACATAGTAGGGATAGAAACAGAAAATCAAAGGTGATTCAGGAAAAACAGAATTAGAAGAGAGAAATTTTATAAAAAGAGAAAATAAGCAGGAAAATAAAGGCAAACAGAGAAAAAATATTTAAAAGGAACAGGGACCAAATACTGTGAAAGGAAGAGTTTAATTGTTGATCTTGATTTAATTCACTGATTATTAAGTATACATACTAATACAATTAAATTCAGCTATTGGAATATTACAAACATCCACAGCCACACCAGATGTGAGTTTGCCGTTCTGTTTGTTTTTAACCACAGTACAAAAATGGGACTGAAGATGTTAACACATTCTCGAGTGTTCGCTGCCAAGGAGATTTGAGCTTTCTAATCCAACAAAGTGAATTTAGGCAGAAAAAGTCAAAAGTTCTTCATAAATGAATCTAAACAAAAATAAGGGTGCTAGGTCCAAAGGGATCAAGGAAGAGAAAGTGGCAAAGGCAGGATGATAAACAACAACATATATGTATCTGCAGAAAGAAATTGGCAATAAGAGACATGACCAACTAAAGAATGCAAAAAAGCAGAACAAAAGGGATGGCATCTGGTGTCCTCAACACCTGCACAATTCCTGCCACATAACAGTCACTCAATTAATAACTAGTGAATTAATTGAATCAGTGGATGTTCCAACTAGCAAAACGATCTTTTCAGGCTGTGTTCATCAATGGAAAAACAATGAAGGAAAAAAGCAGATAGGTAGATTTACAAGGAATAGTGTCAAAAGAATTGCTGCTTTGGAATAACAGACACACTCTTGAAAAGATGAAAATACTGAATAATCTGAAATTAGGAACAAAAACTAACAGATTCCATGTGAATTGATCTACAGGGAAGAAATAGGTTTATACTGTTCTCAAAGAACTATCCTACTGGTTGCTTTCAGCGTATTTTATTGCCATCAGCCTTGGCACTCCTCCGGACATGTGTTTGGGATTCTTGGAACCAAAAGGAACAGTACATACAGTAACGCACACCTACCCTGAAGGGAAAATGACAACCACATAACACCATGTAAAAGAATGCCGACAAAAAGAGAATTTGTTTTTCTGCATTCTATGAGACAATAGGGAGAAAGAAAAGTAAAGCAAATGACTGTGTGACAGAAAAGGAGAATGAGGCTCACAACACACAAGACCAAGAAAGGGGGTGGGGGAGCCCACGAAGGCAGAAACAAGGTAACAGAAAGGACAAAACCAGCAGCAGAAAGGAACTGTCAGACACAAAACCCTCAAAACAATAGATAGGAAAAAAAGAAACAAGATGACAGGAAAAGAGCAGCATGGAATCTAGTAAGAAAAAGAAACAAAAATTTCAAATAATGGATTTTCGAACACTCCTGCTGTTCCGCCAGTGCATTGTGTCACGGACTCACAGAGCAGTGCGTAATTTATTACGGTCACTCACTGCCAGGCTGCTATAAAGGGCAACAGCTATATGAAAATACTCCCCACCGCAGGATGGCTTAATGATCAACCCTTTGTAGAGGGGTAGGCTGTGGAATGGCCAGCGAGGACAGAACCACTTATGGGGCTGGATGGCGTTCTGCATATTTAGAGTCCTCTACCATTTAAGAAAGGGTGAATGAACTCTCAGGGTACGTCTGTTGGGGGGTGGGGGCTCACCCCTCTTCAGCTTCTCCTGAATAATCACCAACTCTCAGGAGTAGTTTCTTCATGCCCAATATCACATATTGCCCCTTTTATGGGAGGGGTGACGTCAAATTTAAACAAAGAATAGATTTTAAAAATAAAAACAGACCTTGGAAATTAACATTCATAATTGGAAAAATGCATTATATTTTAATCATGTCTGGAGATTTAAAAAATGCTGCTAGGGTTTCTCTTTAGAAATGAATTTGGATACAGAAAAAATCAAAATCACATACAAATAAAGATCATCCAAATCGTTTTTACCAATCATTTTCAGGAAACTGGCCTTTTCAGTGATATTTATATAGAGGAGCTTCCATTACTTCTACAAATAGCACTATCTTCAAACAGAGATGCATCATTAAGATATGTATCAATAATTTCTACGGTTAGTAAAGCCAAGAACTACTTCTTTAAAATTCTTCTTTGAGAGGCAGCAGTGCCTGAGGTTAGGAGCCCAGGTTCTTGAGCAAGATGGTCAAGATTTGGCTCCTAATGCTGCTGTTACTCTCCATGTGACCCTGCCACATTACTTACACTTTCCATCTCTGGGTTCCCATCTGTAAAATGGGAATAAAAACAGAAAATACATCATAGAGCTGCAGTGAGGATTGCATGGGTTAGACCCTGGATCAGAGTCTGGCAAACAGTAGGAGCATGGCAGGTATCAGCTATTGTACTTGCTCTTAAATAATGTGTGAGGGGACATTCGGGGGGGGGGGGGTTGTAATCTAGAACCATCTGCCATTATGTGTTGGGCATGGAGACAGGTGAAAATAATGTCCTTAATCCCACTTCAGGCCAGGCTGAGGCAGTGCATTTTCTTTCTCTTCTCTCACCCTGGGAACAGACTTTGTTTATACAGGATAGCAAGTTTGCAAAAGGAAGTCACAGTCAGCTATTTTGAAGTCTTTCATCCTCCAAAGTCCTATAGTAATATGTAAAAAATATGCTCATTCCTAAAAAAAAAAAAAAAAAAGATTATTGTGTTCTAGAGGTGGAATATTTGAAAACAAGACAGACTCCTGTCCAGGACACAGGGAACTATGAATAATATTTATATGTGAGTAGCATGTACTTCTGGACAAACATATTTAGAATGGATTCAAGACACGAATTGGAGAAATCAGACATATGAAACCTCAAATGGTTAAGGTGGAAAGAAAACAAAAAAATCAGAACAAAGTATTGAGACTGGTTTTAGAGGGAAGAACAATGATTTGAAATATAAGTTCTGAACTCATAAAACATCAAGAACAGCTTAACTGAGTCCTATTCATAAACCACTCTGCTCAGGATCTTCTCATTGCCAACGGCCCAAGAAAAACACTTTGTACAAAGACTTAATTCATTCAATTATTCATTCATTCATTCATTCATTCATTCATTCATTCATACCTTCAATAACCCATCCAAAAATTATTTACTAAACCTACCATGTGCCAGAATAACATTAATCCTTGGAGATTCAACATGGTGGAAGTCACTCTAGCCTCGGTTTCTTTATCTGAAATCTGGAGAATGTTCCATCTTCCCCCTCAAGTTGACTGAGGAGTAGATGTGATCCCATGTGTAGAAATACCTAGCACAATTCCTAGAATACAAAGGCCACTAAGGGAATAAATTCAATTTCTATTCTTCATAAAAATCCTTTATGAATTTATCTTTGGATATATCCATATCGTGGTAGCTCTACTGTTATTGTAGCCATCTCAAAAGTATAATTCCTTATTTACTACCTACTGGGAAAACTCTATTACCCCTTATTTATCCTAAACCTATCATCTCTCTATAAAGAAAGGATATCTAATATGTTTAATATTCAAAATGTATTATGTGTAGGTTTTTAATTGTTTAAACGTGGCTCCATTTAAAACAAAGTTTTTAATAAGAGCTTAGTGGTGGGGATTGGAGAGAGTATACTGAAAATATCACAGTCACAAATATCAGGGGTGGAAAGGTGAAGATCCCCTCAGAGCTGGGATTAGGAACTACGGATTTGTCTGAGGCTAGGCCATCAGATGGATAAAGAATGCTTATCTGTCATGAGTAAGAATGAGTCACCCACTACACCAAGGAACAAAAAAGAGAAAGCTAGAAAGAGTGGGGCATTGAAGACATCACCTGCCTTCCTGGATCCAGACAATCATGAAGTCAACTTCAACCTTATTCCATCAGTTACATCAGCTAATACATCTGTCTTAGTTGATAATAGAATTCTTTCATCTGCATAAGACAGAAAACTAAGAACTATCTTTCCACTTGCTTCTTCCTCAAAACCCATAGCCAACTCATCCTCAAATCCTGCTGAATACTTTCCTTATTTTTGGCATATCTATTTCTCTATCTCTAAGCTACGAACCACCATTATTTCTTACACAAACTTCTGCAAGGGATTTTAGCTAGTCTTCCCAAGTCCATTCTTATGCACCTATATTCTATTCTCTCAAAATGAAAATATAATCATTATCATCCTCACCATTTTCACCATCCCACCCATCACACACACATGTACATGTACACACATGTACCCATGTACACACATATGTGCATGCACACACATATGACAAACCTTTTAATAGCTTTCCACTGTTGTTTGGATAAAATCAAAACGCTCAACAAGGCCTGACTTACAGGGTCTTACATAGCCTGATTTATGTTTTCCTTTCCAGTGTCATCTTGTGCCACATGCATCTGCTCTAAGCACCTCATTCTTCTTTCGTGCCCTTCAACATGCCTTGTTTCAACCACAAGGCTTTTGTTTCTTCTGTTTCCATCACCTGGAGTGCTCTAACCCACACCAATCATTTCACTTAAAAATCCTGTAAATATTTCACTTAACAGATCAAACATCACTTCCTTAAATAATCCTTCCTTGACTCTTCACAGTAGTCCAGAAACCTCATATTACATGCTCTTCAAGGATCATGGACCACCACTTCAGGGTTACTATGCCAGTTATACTTTATTGTTTGTAGGGTTATTTGTCCAATATCCGTCTACTCTCCTAAATGGAAATCTCTATGAGGACAGAGAACATGTCTATTTTTGCTCATCCTTATTCTCAGCATTTCAGAAATTCTTGGTACATGGTAGAGACTCTAAATCTTTGCTGAACGAATGAAAGCAGAGAAATATTTGACTATTTGGGGAGTGCAGTAAATACTTATTGGGCCTCTAGATCGTATTCCTCCTAAATAGAAAGGCTATTCTCTAAAAGTTTGAGACCTGGGTGATAGAACATAGGAGAATCAAGACTGAACACAGGAAAGCGGAATAAAGAGCAGACACTAGAAGTGAAGGAATCCAATTGTTCCTTCACATACCAAGTTCTCCCATATTATGCAAAACACAGTTATGGGAAAAACAAGAGTGGCATGCCTACTATGTTGCCATACAATTTCTGGTGTAGTCAAGAAAAGAAAAACATTGGCAAAGAAAAACTGGCAACAGAGATCTCTGTTCATTTGACAGAGGGTTGGAAATTTTACAAATCAGAGAAAAAATCTGTATGTTCTATTTTGATGAGCCATTAACACACTTTAAGTGTAACTAAATTTGCAACTTGATCTGTGAGGACTTTTAAAGCTGAATACACCCAGTAACAACAGACAGGGAGAGAAGAGTAAACACTCAAACTATCAACTCCAGAAAAAATAAACAGCAAATAATATGAGGAAAGAACCAAAGATATTCAAGACATCTCAAAGTGGCTAAAACCGACATTCGCGTTTTAAATTGATATCTCCTTAAACAAAACCTTTTTGTAAAGCATATATTTCTTCATCACATTGCTACTTAATAAAGTGGTGAAAGAACAAAGTTAGCTACAAAATATGATTCTCATTAAGATCTCTGCAATGTAATCAACATCAAGACAGGCTTCATGCTTGTGTAAAATCTCTGATTCCTAATAAGCACCATCTCTTTGTATTTAGGGGGTCATTATCGTTCTCTGGGAGTGTGGCTTGCAAATGATGGTAACAAAAGCCACGGTCTTCAATCTTGAATCGATACTCTTTGGCCGTAAAATGCCATGATTTTAATAAATCTATTTTCCTTGACTTACTTTTTTTAGGGGAGCTCAATATTTCCTTCTCTAGTCAGGCACATCCACATTCGTCCTTCATGACATTGCTCACCTCCTCCCCGCTGGAAGCCTTCAACTGATTGCACTCTAAAAGACTGCACTCTAAAAGCAGTCTTCTGCCCCAGCAGGAACTGTGTAAAAACTTTCTCTCTCAGGTAGAAGTTGCCTTAATTTTAAGGTCTTCCTGACAGTGGTGCCTCTTGTGCCTGCACTTGAATTGTCTTATTCATTATCCTCTTTCCTCATCTTGAACTCTGCTGCCTCCAAGTCTCCTAGCTCCGAAGTGCTTACTAGTTTTCTGGTCCAATCTTGCTTTTTAGCCTAATATGCAATATTCTTTACTCCTGAGTCTTTCGTGGCTTTTGACACATGACTCAGTCTTGTTTGTCAGTTCTTCCAATATTCTAGGCTAGTTGGATCTCAGGACCGAACCCTCCTTTTTCTTGCCAATATTTATATCTTAGCAATTTTGGTTTCCAACTTTGTCTCTGCTCTGCACAACTGATACATGTTATTCTGGTGTGACACTGCGCTATCTGAACTCTCTGGGGTATCATAGACTAAGATCACAGCCTCTCCCCACCTCACTCCCATGTCTCTCTCTGTAGGTTAAAGACATTTTTAATTTATCTTTATTCTATAGTCAGCAGACATATAGAAAACTCTGCTCTACTTCTCAAACTCACTGTGATGTGATATTTAAAAAAAAAATTTGGAAATGCTATTGCTGCTTTATTTGGGAATATAACAAATGATGAGTATACTAAAAACCACATTAAGTTTTAAAAATATATATTTAGATGTTTTTCCTACAACAATCCATCAGGTAGTCTACCTACTTGTACTACATATGATTTTTTTTTTTCCACTGCCACACAATTATTGTCCTAGACAAAAACAATGACACTCCCTGACTTAGAACTGGTATTTCAGTTAGATTTAAATGGTGTTACTTTCTACTAAAAATTTATAATTTTTAAAAGAAAGCAATCATTTTTATATCATTAACCAACATTAATAAGTAAAATAGAAAAACTCATAGAGAACCAGCTTAGGGCAAAATATTGGCAGTTACATAAATGCTTCTTACAGATCTCCTGTAGTTATCTACTTATCCAAGCACCCATGTCTAAGCAAATGGTTGAGAATTAAAATCAAATAAAAAGTTGGGCAACATAATATAGCATAAAGCAAATATTTCTTTTTGATTAGAGATACTTTTTCTCATAAACAAGTTGATAATTCATTTTAAAGTACTTCTAAAATTGTAAATGCCACATGGAAAATAGAAAGAATAAGTCAAAGGTATATGGATAATTTCAGTCATTTTTGCAGAAGCTTATATTATACCTCCATTTCTCACAGCTCTTTGTGAAATGATGTTATTTCACAGTGCAATTGTGAATGTGATGTCTCAAGGACTCAATCCACTGGGGCCAACCTATGCTATATTTATCCAATCAACCCATAGATCTCAAGTTCCAACTCTTCAGCCCAAACTTACATTCATCCATGATTAGAGCAAGATTAAACATCACATTCACGACAATGTGGCACTTTGCTACACGTGTCTTATAGCAGCTGGAGTCAGAGGGGTGAGAGGAAGAAAGAACCTGAAACAGAGGAGGTGTCGTGGGTAGATACTCAACTAGTATCAAAAAACAAATCTAACTCAGCAGTGATCCTCACCTTAGGTCCCCCAGGAGTGGTCAGAGAGGTCACTGTGGCTTTAATTTATTGTATTTTACCATTGGTAGGGTTCCCATATTCCTGTCTCTAACTTTTGGGATTTCTCATATGCCTGAGTTTCTGAATTTCACCCCTCTGCTAAATACAGCAAGTACTATGACTTGTCAGTTGCATTGGCTTTAAAAGCAGTATCCATATATTTTCTCCTCCATAGACATCTAACAGGGACCTGATCCAGGCAGGGCCGTGGTCATCACTCCGTGGACCCTGTATTGTGTGTGAGATAGAGGGTCTGTTAATCCAGCTGCTGGAGGAAGTTTTACTTCCCAAGGGAAATGCTAGCATATCTGGGGCAACGTGGTCTTCATACTTAGTTTTGGATTCTCTTCCTAGCAACAGACGTCTCCTTTCTGGCGAGGGTAAGAGCAATAATCTGTGGTTAATGTTTTATGAAAAATGTTGGCATGCTGTACCAGAAACGACTTTCTTTCTTTTTTTAAATAAGCATATAGAGTTTGTGTAAATTAAATTTGGACATAGAACAGATCATGAGGGAAATATCGCAATACTGCTGAGGGTGATCTTATTTAAGCCAATGCTTATTTTAAGATCACTAAACATTTTAAGATTTACCACTTTTAAACCTGTTTGTTCTTGATTAACTAAATTATCATGAAAGCAGGACTATATATGTATTTCCTGATGACATAATTAATGTTAAGACTGTTTGAGTTGAACATTCATTCTGGGAGTTAGAAATTCTATGCAGAGGATGTGTGTAAATAAATGGAGGGGGGTGTGAGATAGTGAGACATAGCAGGTAATAACAGCAGCATCACCACCTCTATTTGGGACAGTGCTTGACTGTGAAGTTAGAGCGGTCTTCCCTCTGATGATACTATCATTTTGGAATTTTCCATCCAAAGCAATCATTCTTGAAAAAATTGTGCACTATTTAGCAATCACTTCTACAAGGAAGGCATCCAAACCATTGAACACTGGGACTCCCTCAAGGACCAGGGAGATAATGCCCTTGTAACCTCTTAAAACTGTTAGGTAGGGGCTGGCCCCGTGGCCGAGTGGTTAAGTTCGCGCGCTCCGCTGTAGGCGGCCCAGTGTTTCGTTGGTTCGAATCCTGGGCGCGGACATGACACTGCTCATCAAACCACGCTGAGGCAGCGTCCCATATGCCACAACTAGAAGGACCCACAACGAAGACTATACAACTATGTACCAGGGGGCTTTGGGGAGAAAAAGGAAAAAATAAAATCTTTAAAAAAAAAAAAAAAACTGTTAGGTAAAGAAATCCAAATTCATTGACAGTGATTTAATCTCTAGGTCACCAGAGATTCAAATGAGAGTGTGCATCTAGTCTCCCTCCTTAATCCCATTCACAAACAGTATATTCTCTTTTCTTTCTCAAGGAAAGTTTGGCTGATTGATAAGACATATACAGTTAATAAATTAGGTGTCATTTGAAATAGAATTAGACAGTTGATTTCTATTTGGATAATTTCAGTTGAAAAGATATGAATTCCAGGCAGAGGAAATAATAGTATGCAAAAAGGTACAGAGTCAGGAGTTTCCAGGGCATTGTACTGATTTATTCAGTTTGACTAGAGATTTGAATACACTCAAATGACACACAGGAAATACTGGACAGAGCACCAGATGTGGGTCAGTGACAAGGGCACCAAATGCTATGGGTCTTGCTAGTTGGTTATCTTAGGCTAAGGCAAATTAGGCACTTCTAGTCCCCAATTCCTTTCCTATATATAAGGGTGTTGGACTGGAAAATCTTTAAGGTTTCTCTCAGTACTAAAAGTCTGTGCTTCACTATGCCACATCATTTACTCAAGGCAAAGAAGTAAACAGCTTGTATGAGAAATAACTTAAGAAAAAGCTTTAAAAATTTATGTTTTCTGATGTCAGGGAAAAAAAATCATTTCAAGAGGATTATATAAACTAATGCTGAGAAGTCCTGTGGAGCATGCTGCCTCTTGATCTTCTTTTTTTTGCCAAGTGGAAGATAAAATGGCAAAATAGGAAGGCAAGGCATCTTATCCCATACCTTCCACCCACAAGCCCCATCAGCTATTTTTCTTTTGGTAGCTGATGGGCGGGTCTAAGAATTAGAGGCATTGTTGGTTGAAGAAGACAGCCTAGAGACTCTTCAATGTCAGGAACCCAGAGGGTCAGCAAACATCTCGGAAAGGGTTGGTTTCAATATTTAAAGGTTGAATCAGAGAGGTACATAGTGATCAAATCCATGTTTGAGAATGAGCACTTAACCTTGGTCAAACGTTTGCTGCTGTTTACACGTAGCCCACACAGTGTTAAAAGAGCCTTAATTAAGCTCTAGTTCTTCCCTGCTGCATGGCAATGCAGGCCAAGTGTGGCCATGTCTTCCCATTATTTCAAGAGAAGTGAGCATTAGGATTTTTCTTTCAAATCCACCTATTTTTAAAATGTTGGTAATAGTTTAAAAAATGAAACAACCACAGTAACAACAGAAAGCTATTCGAAACCCATTCAACTCTCGTCTGAATGTGAGTTAGAAGGTTCAGCAGGATGAAAATAAAAATATTCAATATAATTGTAAAAGGACAAAAGAGGGTTATTCACTCAATGCCGTAAGAACACACAGTATTTAGGAAAAGGAGAAGACCTCAAAGAGGTGCCATTTTATCTGGATTTTATAGAATTTATTGTAGTTCCGTTACATTAATAAAGTACCATGCTGTCACAGGAAACTCGTTTACATAGATTGCATGTAGAGAACTTTAAATACGAATCTTAAGACATCAGAGAAGCTCCCTTCCTTCTGGGAGATGGAACACCTACATAGTAGGTTCAGGTTAGCTTGTGTTTTTATATATTTAGAAAAACGGGAATTTAGAACTACAAAAAACTTGAGAGCTGACTTAGTCTTGCAGTTAATTTTCAGTTAATAATATTTAATGCTGATGTTGGAGTACTAATTTATTAGGAACTGTTCTAGGTGCCTTCCCCATATTCAGGCCCATGTGCTAATTAAAGCTCAGGCCTTGGCAGCTGCTGATCAGATCTGTGATCTGGGAAACATGGAGCTCTCAGGTTTTTGTTTTTTTTAATTTGTTAAATGGGATCAAAACTCAACCTACTTCAGGGGATTGTTGTACGAAGAAAGAAGAAGAATAATTTTTTTTCATGTTGTGATATAACTCTGACTCTTTGGAGTCTACAGACCCAAAACTAGGGCATATATTTACCTTTGCTTGAGCATCAGGGTTACCGGGGGTACCGTTAACGAAAACGACAAAACCTGAAAGACGAGCAGGCTGACACACACAAGACCAAAGGTCTTTTATACATTAAGTATAAGATGTCTATTAAACTAAAGCCTTTTTAAACAACTGCTACTCAGATATTCATTCTTCAAATAAAGTAAAATATACCAAAAAAGTGGGCAGCATTGGTTGATGTAAAAATAGTTACGAATCACACATTGATGTTTACGAAGGCCAGAGAAAATGTTAAAGTGTTTTTCAAAAGAACAACATAATATGCATTCATTTATTTCTTTAGCTGATTTTGTTTTATCAATGTTCTTTACGGGTAGTTTAAAAATAACGTATTAGCCTACTACCTATAATGTTAACATTCACAGAATATTAAAGCTGGGAGGAGATTTAAATATCTTCTAGCTCAAATCTCATGTTTTAGAAAGGGAAACTGATGCTTCAGGAAAGTAAGTGGCTTGATGTAAGTAAGTGACATAGATGGTTGATGGAAAGAATAAGTTTTTAAAATTTTATATGAAATTTCACTTTGCGGGAAATACACAATTCAAATTCTCAAGGTAAGCTTGAAATTTTCTTTATTTCTACAAATTCCATAAATAAATATGATGTCTATATATTGTTGAGTAGAGATTATAGCCTTCTCTGTTCATAATTTCACAACTTTTTGTCACTTATGAGAACATTTATAAAGAGTTTAACTATATACATATATAGTTAATTTAAAATTAGGTGTAAATAAAGACAGTATTTTTCACTTATTAAATATTTGTGAGAAAATATTTGAGATAAAGGAGGGAAAAACAGATGTTTGGAAATGTACTGAACTATGATACCCTGCCTCTTCTTAAGGTGCTGAAAATAACCACTAGAAATAGAGAAAGTACAAGACAGTCTCTAATAGATAAATGTCCTAGCCATGGAACTAATGTAAGTTTGTTTCATTCATGAAGCAAACATTTATTAGGCTCTGGCAATGCACACAGCCCTGTGCTTGGCACACAGGGAGCTTTCAACAGATGGAATGCAGGATCACACTGTAATGGGGAAGAGGAATTGGCATGACTCCTCAGTCTCCCAATACTGAGTACAAATTCCCCATCCCACCAACTTGCAAGTGTTCAAAACTATGAACCTTAGGGAGGGAGGGAGAGGCAATGGTAACAAGAGGTAGAGAAAAATGGATGGAGAGGAAAAGAAGAAAAAGCCACAGATGTGTTTGTGGCTCTAAAGAGTCAGAGTTTAGTAACACTTTTTTTTTTTTAATGCAGTAATATTATTTTTCCCTCCATTTAAAATATCGAATATTCATGTGTCCTGAGGCACAGTAAGCATTTAAAATATGTTGAGGAAAAATGATTAAATTAGCTTTATTTTTCAATTATATAATTTACAAGAGGATATAATTCAAAAGAAAATTTCAAAAGCTGGTTAATAGGAAGAATTGGTTTCAGTTTTAGAGTTCATAACCAACAAGTGAAATGGAAACGTTCCTAAGTTTCCTTCAGCCGAAGATATCATGGTTTTCGGAACATATGTCTTCCAAGAGTTTTAGAAAGCTTAACGATAACTTTACTGCAAAATTTTAGCACTTGGCATCCTCATTCAGCCGAAATCTGTGCAAAAATTTATGTGGCTAAATGACTCCCCAGAGAGGATACACCTAAGACTCTTAACAGCTGGGTAAGTTCAGATGTGTTCAGAGAGCGAAAGCCTACTCTAGAAAATAAACTCAAGATGGATTTGGGCAACATTTTCGAAATAATTGTCATTTTTGTGGGAAAAATATACATATTAAAATGCATCCTTGTTTAAAAAATTAGTCAATAGATTTAAATTTTACATCGCTGATTTTATCCATTACTGAAAAATATTTGGTTCTGGAGTTTCAGAGACTGTAAAAGGGATAAAAGGA
The DNA here is from genome assembly GCF_021613505.1 of Equus quagga. Lineage (NCBI taxonomy): Eukaryota > Metazoa > Chordata > Mammalia > Perissodactyla > Equidae > Equus > Equus quagga. Next base: position 31,247,090 of record NC_060284.1, read on the forward strand.
GAAATTTGACCACCTCAAGTGTCCTTGACACCTCAGGTGTCCTTGTAGAAGCCATCTTCATTTTAATCAAGTTACACATCTTGACACCCTGGCTGCTGTCTAATCACGTGACTCATAAAAGTCAGGATTTAATAAAATGTGTTTCCCCTCCCCTGGGTAATTCTGAGGCTTGCTTCTGCTACCACTGCTCCTACCAGTAGCTTCTGCTACCGATGTTCTGGGTAACCTGTTGTGAGTGGAACAGAGGATAGACCTGAAAAACATTTGACTAGGCCCTCCTTTCCTGCTGCGACAAAAGAACGGTTTCTTCCTAAGTCACAAATCTGTTCTGAATGTTAATTAAATATTTACAAGGTACTTTAGAATCCTCCCTGAATGCTAATATGAAAACAGCAACCTATGTTCATTAGAACAAGCAGAAATTTTTGCCCTTCCACGTTAAGGGCCTCTGGTCTCTGAGTTTAATTCAAATAATTTGATGATTTGAAAAAAAAAGAATTGAGTACCTACTATGTACAAGGCCCTGTGCCAGATGTGGAAACAAAAGTAAACTTTCCAGGACTAGGAAATTTGTCATAAATTATAACATTTCATATTATTTAATTCACATCATTTCTCTCTGGGCTTAAAAGGTAAATTAGATGAAAAACACTCACCTTTTTAGCATTAAGCTCTTACATTGCTCCTTAACATACAACACTGTATCTAGTTACATAAAGATGCAGTATTTTCTACATATTAACATATATTTCCTTATTTTATTCATTAGGTTTTTGAAAGTATTTTAGCATGAAGGTTCCATTTATTGTATCCAAAAATAAAAATAGCATCAAAGTCTTTTCGCAACTCCCAAAACACAGTTAGGGAATAATGATCATATGCTAAAAAATGTAAAATGCAATTTGTGCTGTGCCCCATTTACTACGAAATCACTACGAACAATGCATTTTGTACAGTATATGGCTCCAGGGAAACTGGATCAGCATCAGGAATGAATAAAGAACATTGCATTTGAAATCAGCTAATTCTGCTTCAGCGCTTTTAAAAACTATTTGTTATGATATTACTTCCTGTCAAGCACATAATGTGATATTTTCCTCAATAAAACTAAACAGTTGCTGTAATTTCAGCTTTCCTCATTTTCCACTTTTTAAGCACTAAATATTTAAACAATGCAGACCTGGAAGTCTCAAGCCAGTCATCTGATCTGCGCATCTCCTTGCCTAAGGTATAGTAACTCTCCATACAGGGGCCTGTTCTGTCACACAGACATACGCGGTGGCAGCTGTCGAGGTCCTTACCTGCCCGCAGGCCAGGCCCATTCCTCTTTCTCCCATGCCATGTGGACATGATAAATTTAACTCCAGGGCATCTGCTCCAGAAGCCTTTAAGATGTGGAAGGAAAATGAAAGAAAAGACAAGACCTTATTTGTGTGCTGATATGCTTTCACCGTGGATAATCAACACAGGTCACATTTGTCAAATTTTGCCTATTCTGTTTTCTGCATCACAGCTCTCTGGTGAGGTGTAGTCCGACTCTCTCCAGTTAGAGTGTGTATAACAACAACAATAATAGCAACAGCAAATATTTATTAGGTGCTTAGAAGGTGACACTCACTGTTCTAAGTGTTCTATATTTGTTCTCTCCAATTCTCATAATCCTAGGATTCTCAGAATACCAATTTTACAGACAAGGAAACCAAAGCACAGGGGGTTAAAGAACAAGCCGATTATGAAGTGACACAGTAGAGATTTTAACTCAAGTCTGTTTGACATCACATTTATTCTGCCCTACACTGCTTCAATTTTTATAGAAACAAATCTTACTAATTCCAGATAATTGGTACTGGAAGTAGGAGCGCAAAGAAAAATGTAGCAATAGCACAGAGGGAATGAATGAGTAAAATTTAAAATGTTTTTAACTGAAAATCAATTTTATTGTATTCAAAAAAGTCCATGACAAGGGACATAAAGTACAGATAGTTTTGTCTTACTTTAATAATTAAATAGGATCCTTCTTATTTAACTCATTAATTCATTAGTACACAAATGGGTCCTGCAAAAATGAACAAAATAGTTCACTCTAAACATTCTATTTAGAATAGCTGGAGAAAGAGAATTTTTGAGAAGTCTGCGAAAAACAGTAAGAATAAGCAAAACACTTTTTTATAGTTTAATATAGTAATTTGAGGGATGGGAGTAAAGCAAAGCATTCAAATTGAATTTTTTTTTTTTTTTCTTAACCTAACTTCTTCAGTTTCCCCAACGTCACAAATTTCTTTTTAAGTACGGTCAACCAGAAGCTTCAGTCAACTTCCATAATATTATAACATGTCAATTGCATTATGCAAAGGCTTAAAAAAAAGTTCACTATTCTCTAAATATATCGAGCCTTTCTTTAGGCCAAGAGCTGTTTCTTCAAGGTCTCTCTTTTCTTCCTAATTGTTCAAGATTTTACCCCATTTTTTCCTGCTTTATGAATTTTAAGCAGGACCTCAACAAACTTATGAATTCTAGTTAGCTATTTCTCAGTCGACTTTCTTGCCCATCTTTAATCATTAGCGAGTCTGCTTTTTCTTCTGCATCTTTGTGCCAATTCATTTGATCATTCAGCCTGTTTTCTAACTTGGTTCCATTACTGGTTTTGCTTCCCTAATTGGTTTTAAAATGCCTTATGTTATTTGAAAATTGCCATGAATCATGCTACTTTTTTTCTTGCTGGTTTGGTAGTGAGCATGGAAAAAGCACAGCCTGCTAAACTCTGAGTTCCAACCCCAGGTCTGCTAAGGAATTTGGGGTGCCTTGGCCAAGTCGGCTAACCTTCATTGTCTCAATCTGCTCAAGTGTAAACTGTAGATAATATGACCTATCTCAAAACCATGTCATGTGGGAATTACTCACTCAATTAAAAGACTGTATATTGAAATTACATACAATATTACACTTTTCTTATTATTTCTTAGTTATTACAAATATTTCCTTTAGACTTCATTTAGCTGAATTGCAGCAATTAATAGCAAATCAACTCAACACTATTTTAGATTAGATGAGTTTTAGGTGGCATTTGTATACATATGTATTATATATATTTCCTAAAATTTAAGTGCAATCTTATAAGAATACCCATGATAGCAGATAATAATAATGAGCATTTATTGAGCCCTCATAATATTGCCAGGCACTCTACTAGGCTCTGCTTTGTAGTAGGATATATCATTATTCTCATTCTACAACTGATAAAACTGAGATATAAAGAGTTAAAGTGACTTACCCAACATCCCACAGCTTGTTGAAAGTAGGGTCTTGAACCCAAGAATTTTGAGTCAAGAGCCTGTGTTCTTACTCACTATTGTAACTTATTCCATGACTAGAGTTGTTACAGTATGTTAAAAAAAAAAAAAACAACATCCTTAAAGCTTCTGAACTTGAAGTAAAATTAAAGTCTTGTAAGAACACCTATTTAATTTAAAGTCTTTTCAGTGACTAATTATTAAAAATTTCCCCAGTATTATACATATATACAACCATTAACCCACCAAACAAACCCGGAAAGACCTTTGAATGGCACCTAGGCCTCAAAAACTGAGATAAGGCTGCTCAAGGAGACACCAAGAGATGGGGAACATTCATTTGGCCTCTGCTTGAACATTCCTGTCACAGGATGTACAGTACCACCTTCAAAGGCAGTTAATTCCATTTCCAAGCAACTACAACCATTCAAAAACCCTTAATTGCTGAATTAGCATAAAATGTTAAATTAACTGAAACTGGGCATGCATTCTGACTCCTGTCGGTCACAAGCTTTTTAGTGTAGTCACTTAGCCCAGAGTTTATTCTACTTCACCCAAATGGTTATACGATAAAGTAATCCAGGGAAGGGAGTGACATAGAAAATTTGCTGTTTCTAATTTCATACATTATCTGTTTATCATCCACTACCTCTATGAATTAGAATGTACACGTTAATAGCATAGACCCTGAAGCCAGATTTCATGGATTTGAATCTCACTTATACCACATACTAGCCGTGTGAACTTGGGCATATTATTTAACTACTTTTTGCCTCAGTTTCCTCATCTCCAAAAAGTAGAAAACAATAGAACTAACTCCTAGGGTTGTTCTTGTAAGGTATAAATAAATTTGATAAAAGTAAATGACTTAGAACAGTGCCTGGACTGTAGTAAATACTATGTAAATGTAAGCAATTACTATATCTATCTATCTATCTATCTATCTATCTATCTATCTATCTATCTACCTACCTGCCTACCTGTCTGCTTATCTATCCATCCATCCACCTATCCAAATAGAATCTCTGATTTGCCATTCTTTGGCCTTGATCTGAGGAAGGATTTAAAGTAATTCATGTTGCACTATATTATCTATACCTCAGGGGGAAAAAAAGAAAAGAAAACTATTCTGAGAAATTCTCAGAATAGTGCTAGAAGGATAGTTTCTAAAATTCTCTGAATCACTTTAGAAAAACTCTCCGAGAAACCAGGGTAGCAAAATCACAAAACCTTGTACCTTATATACAACAAAATCCAATACAAAGCTCTTCCTCTTCTCCTTTCCTTACCCCTCCCTTACTTCCTGATCAACGTAGTTGTAAAGTCATTGGATGGGGCAGAGCAAGGTAGGTGACTAGGAAGATCTGAGAAAGAGCCACAAGAGCCCATTGTGGGGTATAGAGTCCAAGAGCAGTGAGAAGGATGTCCACGTGGAGGGTGGTTTGATGTAGCGTATCAGAGCCCAAATGGGAAGGGAAGGCTTCCATGGGTGTTGTGGGGGGGCAAAGGGCATCAGAGCCCAAGCAGGGTGAGGAGGGTATTCCTTTGGGGGGTATGAAAGGTACATTTCTTGGATTCTCTCTTCATTTCTTCTGTTAAAAGAAGACATGAGGTCCAATGTTGACTGTCTCCACAGCAACACTGTCATCTAGTCTCAAGTATCCAAAACTGGAGACACAAGTTCTCCAGGATCTTAAACTACTTTGAAATGAACCTGAAACAGGTAAACACTGAACTGGCTTGGGCCTCACTGGACTAAGTCAGTGACTACCTCTTGTCTCCAATGAGGTGTCCATCTTTCCTGATTCTATTCTGTCCTGCTTACCATCCCTGTTTAGGGACTTATATCCAACTGGCCCTACATATTTTTGTAATGCGCCTCTCTCTGCTTTTTACCTCAGCTATTTGAGATCTCCTAACTCTAACATTTACTTAATTTTATGACATACTTCTAGGCCAGATTCAGGTAAAAAATGATGAGAATCTGGCTTCTAAGTAATTTATTTTGACTCTCTGATAGGAATAGTGTGGCCCCCTGGTTTTGATAGCTATGCGTCTCCACTGGACCTTTCTCGTATCGTCCTACCAGTATGGTCAGACCTTTAGCCATCTCCCAGCAGGTCTCGGACTTAAAAGCCCTAGGTTTGGGTCTTAATCACCTCAAGGTCATTGGGGCCACATAAAGTGCCACTCATCCCATTTATTCTGTAATGTCTCCTTTTTGTTTGTCATATGCCAACACATCAGCTCTGTACTTCTATTTTACTTCATTCAACAAATATTGAGGAATACCCACTAGCAGTCAAAGCCCTGTAGATGGCACTGGGGACTAAGGAGTAAACCAGACAGGTATCTCTGTCCCCATGGACCTTGCTTTGCAACAGGCAGGACAGAGGTTAACTGCTGGTGTGCTCTCTCTGATTTCTTACAGACCATGATCATCACCCCCAAAGAAATGCACGCTGTAAGTGGCATAATCTTTGGCTTGAGTACTTTTTTGTTTTTGTTGGTTTGTTTTCATGTGGGCTCTTCCATTGTAAGAAAATCTGTTTCAATCTGTTCTGGAGCAATTGTTCACAAAAACGAAACCAAATACTGATTCTACAAAGTGTTATTGGGTGCCTACCATATGAGCTGTGATGGAATCATGCTGCCTAATGCTGCCCTCCAGGGGGATGTGAAGGCCTGTGGATAGTTCCTTCATGTGATATCCAAGGACTGGCTCATATTTTAAGATTATAGGGAAGATTTTTTTTTAATTGACACCACCTACACATTGACCTTCTTGATATGTAGATTGCTTTTCTGTGGAGAGATTTCATAGAGGATTTTGACTGAAAGGAAGGCATTATCTTTTTCTTTTTTAAAATTTCTTTTCCTTTATTTTCTTCCTTCCTTCCTTCCTTTTTCCTCCCTCCCTCTCTCCCTCCCTCCTTCCTTCCTTCCCTTCTTTCTTTCTTTCTTGCTATGAGAACTCGGAAAATCAGACTAAATAAAACTGCAATTAAAGAAATAAATACAGAATGTGAGAAATGTAACAAACATAAGTTGGTTAGTATGTCACTAATAAAAAGGCTTTTGACTTTTCAAAAGTAAAATCCGCTTATTTAAAAATTAATGTTCATTATTGAAGAAAATAGTTTTTGAAAGTATTTTATTCTATAGGAAGGCAGAGAAGCAACCAGCATAAAGCCATTCATCACAGTCAGCTTAAAATTGGCAAAGCTCATGCCAACCATGGCTTCTGTGTAAGATTTCACGGTCAATTAGGTAAATACACGTACAAAATGGACCCAGTACTGAAGATCACAAAGCCAATTACTGATCATGTTTAATTTCACCCCCCTAAGTCCCAGAAGTAACTTTTCCCCTCACAGTTTTAAGATATCCAAATAAAATGCACAGTCAATATTTCTGAACACTATAGAAAGCTTTATGGTATTCTACGTTGTAGAGTCTTTGGTTCATAAGTATTGTTAGATTGAGTCTTCTATATTTCTGAGCGGTTTTCAAGAAACCCCAGCTAAGGCTGCCTAGAGTATTTTTCATGACAGCATGATGGACGTAAGCGTACAATTTTAAGTATGTATTTTTCTATTTGAAATACAAATTTAAGGCACATGGTTAGTTGTTTGCATTTGTGCAAGATTCAATTTATATTATAGAAAACCTGCTGACTAGTGTTCCATTCAGGAGCATTCTGTCCTACCATTTTATGCATGTCTGTATTCAAACTAGAATAGTATTAAATGAACCATTTATATTTTAAATATTCAAGAGTTTTATATTCAAAATTTCTTCTCTTACTGTCAAACTAGTTTGCCTAAAGGCAAGGTAAGATCAAGTTAGACTCTCAAAGGTAGAATTAAATTTTATCATGGCATCCATCATAATACACAGTTTGCTTAATATGCAAATAAAGAGTATATGGATGCAGAGAATAAAGGATTTTTTATGTAGTGTGTGAAATCCAAGGGACCACTTTTATGGAATAGATTCCTTTTAAATTTACATTTCCATCATTTTAATGAAAACACAGGGTAAACATATTATAATAGAAATGTTTTAAGTTACCATTTTCCATTCAATTTTACTTCTACTGTGTTATTTTTCATGGCAGCTCTTTATTTAAAACTAATAAAAATGGAAGAGAAGAAATAAAATAAATATATGCTAAAGAAATCATTACCTCGGCCTGTTTGGCGAGTTCCATCCAGTCATTTTTGTTGTAACTGCACATGATGCTGGCAATCACAATCTTTAAAAAAGACAAAGGAAAGAATATCAGTTCAAATAGTTATGCCACTGTACTGAGGATATATTAATAGTACATATATGTTTATAATGGTAAACTACATTGAGAAATTAATTTTTGATCTGTTGAAAGACAAATTAGAAAATAGTAGTATTATGGTGAAGCAAAGGATAAGATTTGGGACTTCAGACTTATGTTAGCAACTTTCTCATTTACCATCTTTGAATACCTGCGAAAGTTACTTAACTTCTCTGATCCTCAGCATTCTCAATTTTAGTATGGAGATGATAATACTGACTTTGCCAAACTCAGAAAGTAATAGTGGGAATTACATAAATTTGTGTATGTGAAAGGGTTGTCTAAATTATACGATGACATGGAAATGTTTATTAATATAATTACTGGTATAGCTAAAAGGTTTCAAGGTATGGGAAAGAAATATATTGGTGTTTTCTTCAATTATATCTTATTATAGTATGGATAATAATATCTTAAATATTCATAGTTCATCATAGTTTTAAATTTTGTTAAATGTGATTGTTCAACTATAGTCTTACTCCCTATAATGGAGGGTACATAGAGTGGTAGTTCCTAGTACCTGCTCTGAAGCCAGAATGTCCAGGTGAGAACTCTGGCTCTACCACTTACTGTGTGGCAAGACATTTAGTTACCTCACTAGTTAAATATGGATAATAGTACTACCTACTTAGAAAAGTAATAATAGAAATTGCTAAGACTTAAATAGCTCTTATGATGTGCTAGGTACTGTTTTAATGGTTTTTCACTTACTTAATCAGTCCCAACATTCTTCTTTCCATTTTATAGATGAAGACACTGAGGCACTGAGATGTAAAGGTCACACAGCTAACAAGGAGCAGAGCCAGGACTCAGCCCTAGGCGGTTTGACTGGGAGTCTGTGCTTCTAACCACTAGATTTTGCTTGCCCCAAGTAAGTGTTCAATACACGTCAGTAATTATTTTTTTATTATTACCACTTAAAGACTATGAGATTGAGACACAAAGAATCTGCCAAGCCTAAAGTCACAGAGACTAGAGGTAGAGTCCAGTAAAGGCCACTGCAGTCTCAACCTATACAGCTTTTTAACATATGTCTAGACAAAAACCAAAGATATGATGTAAAAGTCAGATGGGTGCTTTAACACTAAGAGAAGGACAGAAAATAAGTTGTGATCATATTGGAGAGAATTCTGAAAACCAAGGAGACAAGTCTGTCCTTAATGTTGAGTTAATTTTTTCTCTCATGATAGACTATAATCTCCATGGGAGCTGGGACTGCTTTGCGTCATTCACCATTTTATCTGCAATAACCAGCACAGTGTTTGGCACATAGTAAGACTGAGTGAATAAATGAATGAGGTCACCAAAGGTTTAGGAGTAGGGAGTTGCTTTATTAGCTTATCCTTTTAAGAAGATTAAGCAGAAATGAATATCATGAACTAGAGAAGAAAAAAATAAACAGTTGGTAAAAATTGGTGGCCAATAATTACCCTATGAGTTGGAGTGAAGAGTGATCAGGGTTGATGCAGCTGTTGGTCTTAGTGACGGAAACAAAGGGTCAGAAGTTAAATTACATTGGACTGGTGAACTAGAAAGAGTAATTCAGAAAGAAGAATCAAAAGATCTGAGAGTCTGAACCTGAGTGACAGAGAAAAATCGCAGAACATTAGTCAGATAAAGGTAGAAGGACATCAGAAATGAGGAAGTAAGAGAAATAGATTCAGATAGATTCCTCTTTAGAGAAAGGAACTAAGAGAAGAAAGAAATGGTAGATAATGAATCGAGGAGGAAAATTTAAGAATGCCTAATTATTTTTGGTTGAGTTCAGGATTCAATCTTTGTGTCCAGGGGGGATGCAGCTTTTAAGAATTTGGGAGAAAAATTTAAGAATGTTTCACGGCCTCTTTTCTAGGGGCTAAAAGAAAGTGAAAAGTCAAATTCCAAGCTTGCCCATTTGCAAGCAGAAAAGAGTCACCGGCCTAATTATGCATCTTCAGTAAGACGTGCTCTTTCTGCTCTTTCCATGTGATCTAAGATGTCAGGGATACTCTGCCCCACTCCCCAGTTAGCAAATGGACTGGGGGGGGGGGTGGGGAGTACCACAGGGGACACCGGATCTGGGACTAGACCTAATACCTCCTGGTCAGCAGCCCTGCATGAAATAAACAGAGCCCTATTTGAAAGGAAAATCAACTAAGATGAAGCCCGTGGGCAAGTCATAGATTCCTATTGTCCTTAATGGCCTCACGGTCAAGTAAAAAAACAAAAGCAAACAAATATAAAAAACAAACAAAAACCAACAGTTAATCTAAGGATTTAGGGAGTGGGTAGAGCCCCCAGGCTTGTTGCTAAAACTTCAAGGACAGGGTCAGATCCAAAGGTCCAGACTGAAAATAAGATGTTAGCTTTAGATACTAGTTCTCCTGCGGTGAAAGTGACAAGAAATAGACTGAGGTTTTTAGGGAGTTTTATTACTTAAAACAAGATGAGACAAAAACAAGAACAAAACAAACAAAAGCCACCTCCAAGCGTGACAAAGCAACCCCCAACTTCACATTCCCATGCAAATCTGAAGTGGCTGCAAAATCAGCACAGCACGCCCCTCTCGAATGTCTCTCTCAGGGTGCCACGGAGGACAACAGGGAAGACCCTTCTAGGGGGCAAGGTCCAGCTAGCCAGATGGGCTGACCAAAGAAATCCACTGCCAGGAAAGTAAGACTTTCCAGCACTGACAGCAGGATATGATATATGTCCTCGACTAGTGACTAACACGGTTCCTCTTTCCTAAAGGGCAATTTTAATTTTGATAAAGCTATTTTTGCTTCAAATATATATTGATTGTGCCGCGGTTGGTTAAAATCATCATTTGCCCTATAGATCCTGAGGATCATGAGGAACTACCGGGCTTGATGGAGAGAAATAAATATCATCCAGAGAACTGTCCTGAATGCTTGGGGATGCAGTGACTGAGTAGGATTTGGGGGAGGCTCTCCCTAGGGAGAGGTGACCACAGGTGGGACAGAGACATTACGTTAAGCAGAGGCGGGTCTTATCTTTGTGCTCTGGGTAGCTAAGCACAAGTCTCTTCTCCTTTCCCCATCTTTGGGAAACAGACTTTATTTTCTTGCCCAAAAAGCTGAGAAAGTATCCCAGACAGGGCTAATGATAGTGATCGGTTCCCATCAAAGTCCTTTACAGGAGCTGGGAAGGTAAAGCTTCATTTCTCATTGGTTCTTAAACTGGAATGGAATGTGTTCAGAGCAGTCGTGACCACTGACTGACTCCTCACTTAACCAAACGCTCCCAGTGCAGCCCAAAGCTAGCTGCACTGAGAAAAAATAAAGCTGACAGAGGAAAGCAGAGATGCAAGAATGGGAGAGATCTATGTTACAGCCACCTTTAAGCCAGGTGTACCACTAACATGCCTGTATATATGAACTAACAAATACTACTTTTTTGCTTAAGAAAATTCAAGCTATATTCTATTTTCTATCACATAGAGTTTTGACAGTTACTACATGCGAAAGTAAAATTGTCATCCTTTTTTTTTTTTTTTGAGGAAGATCAGCCTTGAGCTAACATCTGCTGCCAATCCTCCTCTTTTTGCTAAGGAAGACTGGCCCGGAGCTAACATCCGTGCCCATCTTCCTCTACTTTATATATGGGACGCCTGCCACAGCATGGCTTGCCAAGCAGTGCCATGTCCACATCCGGGATCTGAACCAGTGGACCTCGGGCCGCCGAAGTGAAATGTGCTAACCCAACCGCTGCACCACCGGGCTGGCCCTAAATTTCTCATTTTTGAAACAACTTCCTAAGCACCTCTTTTAACAGTCAAATTTAAGGGAGAAAAATAACTTTATACGTTATTTAAAAACTGCTAAGTGTTCTAAACAATTTAAACATCTTTATCCAAAACCAAGGGATGGTTTGTGAAAATACATGGTGGCATTCTATTTCAGAGGAATAAAAATGACCCCAAAATAATTTTTTTCTCTATTAGAAGAGATTAAGATTTTTCAAAGAGTCAGACTAAAAGAAATTAATGGTAAAAGGACACTGGGCATAATTTAATCTTTCTTTGATGATTAGAAAGCCTGTCAGTGTTTTGCTGTGCTTGGTTTCTAATCAAGCAAGAGAGGACAGGTTATTTTTTTTTTCTATGAAGAAACAGAATTGATGGATATTTTATATTGTGAAACATCACGCAATGTGACTAGAAATGAATACCCAGCGAAACATATTTTTAAATCAGAGTAACTTTTCCTTATATTCCCTTAATTTATGCCAGTTCTAGTGCTTCATTTTTTATGGCTCATATTTTAAAACATTATTGGATGAGTTTATATGTAAAAGCCAAATGCTATGTAGCATTTGAACTATATTTTACATTTTACGATACACAGTCTGGTGAGAGATTCGAACAACGTCAGTTAATTAATTAATAAGCAAACTGAGCATCTACTGTGGTTGGCACCAAATAATATACAAAAGGAGTTTAAGTAAAAGAGAAGGCCTTTGTGGATGGAGTTTCATGATAGGGCAAGAAAAGTATAAGAGAAAACAAGAGAAGCATGCAGTAGCCATATCTCTGGGAGCTGAGCCCTGTGGGAGTTTGGGTTTTATTGTAGGCATAATGGGAGGCCACTGAAAGGTTTAAAGGACGGTGATAAGATGATCTGACCTACATTTTCAAAAGATGCTTCTGACTACTTTATAGGGAATAGAATGAGGGGGTTTTTGCGTCAAAGCAGATTCCAGTTAGAATGAGGGGGTTTTTGCGTCAAAGCAGATTCCAGTTAGGTTGAAATAATGTGATTTGCATAGTACCCATGGAGACCCAGAGAAGTGGATAGTTCTGAGCTAGAACCAACCAAGCTAGTCAATGGTTAGATTCAGGAGGTGAGAGAAATTAAGGATGATCCCTAAATTATTGGCTTGAACTACTGAGTAGAATGTAGACACTTTACTGAGATGAAACAGAACCTAATGAAGTAAGTAGTGGGGGAACACTAAGAGGTTCAATTTTAATATATATCAAATGTCATAAGCATTCCATTAGTGAAGACACCAATTGTGCCACTGGAAACGAGTCTAGAATTTACTAGAGGTTAGGGATAAAGGTGTACATTTTAGAGACTTCAACATATATTGGTATTTAAAGCCATCTGGCTAGGTGACTTCACAAACGGAAGAGAATAAAATAGAGAAAAAGAAAGGGCTAGGGACTGACCTAGAGACACTTGAGAATGTGGTGTCACAAATGCCAAGAGAGGGAAGTGTTCCAAAAAGTAAGGAGCAATCAACTGTGATGAATGCTTCTGAGAATTTGTGTAAGAGAACAGAGAAGTGTCCAAAAGATGTGGCAAGACAGAAACCATTGGTGCAGATTAGTAATCTTTACAAGGAGGGTTTCAGTGAAGCAGCGGGGACAAAAGTCAGACTGGAATAGACTGAGTGAACAGAATATGAAGAAGTGGAGAGAAGTGATACACAAAGCTGTCTAAAGGTTTTGGAGAGCTAGCTAAAAGAGAAATGAGGCAGCAGATGAAGGGTTGTGAGAGGTCTAGGGAGAGATTTTTTTAATGGACATATTTGAATATGTCCATTATGCTTATGCTGGTGGAAATGATCTGGAAAAGAAGAAGACACTGTCGAGAAAGCAAGAGGTGATGATGAATCGAACACATAAATAGAGGAGGTTGATTCTGAGAGGAGCAGAGGCATTGTTTCCAGTTTAATGGGGTGGAAGTGAGGAGTACAGAGAGGAAAAATAAATATAGATACTGTTGAGTTTATAGATTTGGTGTGGAAAAGGTGAAATTATCCTTCCTGGTGTTGAAATTTTCTTTATCAAGTGAGGTCTCCCGTTGACAGTAAAGAGAACTAGGGACAGAAGTTTAGAAGTATGAGGGAGAGATGGCACTATTGAAAGAGTCACCTAAGAGCATGGTGAAGAAATTTACCAGGTTATTATGGTAAGCTTACTAGGCTACAAAGGCAGATGTATTTAATCAGGATTGATAATGTTTTGGAAATTAAGATTAATTAAAAGAAAAAGGACAGCAAGATTTTAAAAACTGGAACACAGATTAGAGTACCCTTTATATGGCTGACCATAAAATGTAGATTTTATCTATTGTTTTGGAGTTGAAACTCATCAAGACTTTTTTTGGTGCTTCAGTCATTAAAATTTGATGTGTTCCATGAAAGGGCATTCTTATACCTAATTCTGCTTTATAGAGAACACTTTCAATTACAGTTTTACATAGTTTTGACTTTCATTTTGACTAATGAATATAACTTAAAATGTATACTTTTTGTCTAAGCATCTAATTTCTATGAAACAATAATGTTCTAAAGCACATAAAATGCCAACCATAATAATTAATGAATCAAATTTTGCATGTGGCTTCTCCCTGTAAAATACCTCAAAGGTTAAAAACAATAGGACACTAACTCTGCAAAAAAGAGTGTTAAATGACTTCCTTGTCATCCTTCCAAACTTAAAGAATCACAATTCATGGACAAATTTTTTTTTATAATTAAATTTCCTTATGGAATAAAAAAAATGATTTCATTAAGTATTTTTTCAGACTGAATTACAATAAGGTTTGCACATCAGAAATTAAGTTGAAGAACTTAACACAAAACTTCCAGTTGGTTACAAGTAGGTTGTCTTGTCAAATTCCCATTTACTTAAAATCTATGCTTAAAAATACATGTCGGCAACACTGTTTTGGTATTCTGTAACCATACTGTGAACTACATTGGAAATTCAGTCAACAATTCAGCTTCAAGACAACCTAAATTTTTTAGTAGGGAAAAACTGCAAAGTGACAGAGGTGAGCAACTGTAAATTACAAGTAGCTGAGTTAGGTTTTGTCAAACAATTTAATAAAACCATTCCTTACACTACTGGGATTACAGTGAGGGGGAAAAATATCAGGAGACATGTGATTTTCAAAGACATTTAAACTAAGAAAATACGCTTATTAAATATTAATTAACTGTACAACATTCAAATTCTAAGTGTACTTTATACCTTCATACAAATATAGTGAAAGGGAGATGGGTACAATTTTCCTGAAATGTACACATCGAGAGTAAGACATTAAAAGCAAAACTCATAAGCTCTTCATATTTTATATGGTCATTGTTATTTAATGGCTGCAAACGAGTATAGTATTCTTAAAGCTATCTTTTTACATTATTTAAAAATTCATCATTTTCTTTGTTTATTTTGGGGCCAAGAAATGTCTTGTTTATACAACTATTCCTAACCTAGAAAAGTCATATCTAAAGTTAAACAACATGCACATAGTTTCCATGGAAAATCAGAGATGTTTTCCACTAGAACAGGAAAAAAACAACCACTGTAGACTACTCAGGAACTAGAGTAACTGCTGCTTTTTTCCTTCCCTTTTTGATCACTCCTTAATATATATTTTTTCTCTTTTCTGTCCCCACTGTGCCTAGGAACTGATCTCCCAAGGTCATCAGTAACCTTGGCAAATATATGAATACTTTTCAGCCCAAATCTTTACCAGAACTCTCTTCAGCCCTTGGACTGTTAACTACCTCCAGCTTCTTGATACACCTGTCACATGAGCTTTGGAGACACCACTTTTCCTTATTTTTCCTATTTTTCTTGTTCGTTCTCAGGCTCTTCTATCTCTGGCCACTTTTTACATGTTGCTGTCCCTAGGGTCTACTCACAGTCCTCTTTTGTGTTCCATCATACACATTCCTTAGACATCATATTCACGATTTTAAAGGATACTTACATGCAGAAAATTCATCAAGTGTACATCTCCAACCTATATCTTTCTCCTAAGTGCAAAAACTGCATATCGAACCACCTTCTATCACTTAAATTCAATTTGCCCAAAACCAAATTGAAATCTCTCCCACTGAATTTGCTTATTTCTCCACATTAAATATGCTTATACTCCAACCTTTTATCCCAAGTTAGAAAACTAGGAGATTTCCTCTCTTCCTTTCTCTCTCATTGCCCACAGCCAGTTTCTCCACCAAGTACTCTCTAGTCCACTGGTTCTCAAAGTTGGCTGAGCACTGAAATCACCTGGAGAGTAAAAATAATAACCCCAAGGATTCTGAGTTAATTGGTATGTAGTTAGGCCCAGGCAGCAGGGTTTTTCAAGCATCTCCAAGTAATTCTAAGGTGCAGGAAAGTTTGAGAAGTACTGCTCTAGTTGACTTCCCAAATATCTCGTCTAAGTGTGCCTGACTCTTCATCATGACTGTCTTAGTTAAGATGCTCACCATTGCTGAAGCAGCTTCTTTATTACTCTCCCTATCTCTGATTTCAACCTATGCATCTGACAGATCCTTCTACAGAGACAAACCTGATCATAACACACTTCTGCTTCAAATCTAACTTCAGGATAAAACCCTACTTTTTAATATGCTATGCAAGACCACAATGCAACTTTTGCTCCAACCACATTGAATTACTGTGCTTCCTGAACGTAACATGCATTCTGCATTCTCTTGACCATATGTCTTTTCTTTTTTCTGAATGAATGAGGAATGGTCCCTGTGCTCTAGGAGCATATGGTATAATAAAGGAGACATATGTAAATTGATACAAAAATAATTATAGTGTACGAACCAGGATGGACTTAAAGCAGAAACAAAAGGGTGGTCATTTTTACCTGTGTCAATCAGGGAAAGCATCACAGAAAAGTGACTCAACTGATTCTGAAATCATCCATGGATATTTATTGGAAATTGAATAGAAATAAAAGGGACAAGAGTCCTTCAGGTGGAGTGAGCAGCAGGAGCAAAGGCATGGGATGCTGTTTAAGGAATCTCAAGTAGTTCAGTTCAGCTTTGGGAGAAATGAATGATTATACTTCATGGGCAATGGAGCTGGAAGCACATTAGGAACCAGGTTTATTCAGGTAAGGGGCTAAAACAATGGGTTCTAATCAGCTGAGCATTTGCATTTGAATTTTAGATCATTCTGTCTAGTAAATTCCTGCTCCTTGTTTGGATATTTCCTTCTCTAGGAAGCCTTTCCTGTTCCTCTCTCATCCTCCGACTGTGTCAGGCACCTCTCTTCTGAGATCCCACAGCATCTTCTGCATTTCTCTGTCATAACATTTATTATATTGTATTAAATTGTTGCTTGTATGCTTTTCAAAAGATGACTGAAGTTTGGGGGAGCAGGCCCATGTTTTCATCTCTATATCTCTAGCCCCTGGTAGTATACCTTGTATATAACTGGGATTCAGTAAATATTTGCCTCAAAGGAATATTAAAATAAATAGCTGATAAAAGGAATTCCAAGTAATGCACATGTTTATGACCAATCGCACTATCTAAATGTAAGTACATTTCTACAGTCTAGACAGAAAATGAGAAGGATATATGGGTAGTACAAGATAAGAAGTTCGAGAACACCATAATTTATAAAGTATACTTTATGTCAAAGAATAAGAATCCATTATATTTGTTTATATATTTACACTTAGGGCATATTTTAGCATACATTATCTCATTTATTCCACATAATAACCTTGAATTTAGAGAACCTTATAATGAGCACAGATAATTTAAGTTATTTTACCCGGGTCAAATTAATCAATGGCAGAGGCAGGAATTAAGCTCAGGTCTTTGGACTCCAAGTTCCTCTCTACTACATCAAGACTATACCATATTGATTTCCTATCCCTTCAATTACATTAGACGTTCTAGTTGATTGTGCAGCCTCAGCCCTCTGTGGTTTATTGTTTGACAAACGTGTTCCCCTCTCTGTATCCATGCCCCTTTGCAATGTAACTCTGCAGCAAACTCACATCAAATGGGGGATTTATTTTCCCATCCTTGAATCTGGGCTGACTTTGTGACTTGTTTTAATCAATAGAACATGGTAGAAGTGATGTACCAGTGTCAAACCAAGGCTTGAAGAAGCCTTGTCTTCTTCTGCTTTCTCTCTTGAAATCCTGCCTAGCCATGTGATCAAGTTGGTAAAGACAACTAAAGGATCAGAGACCTCATGGAACAGAGATGAGCTATCTAAGTGAGGCCAACCAAGACCCTCCAGCCTCTAGCCCTCCTGGAAGTGGACCACAGATAGAGTGAGACCAGCTGAGACCAGAAGAACCACACAGCTTAACCAAGCCCAAATTGGTACCATGTAAAATTGTGAACTAAGTTAATAGTTGTTTCAATACACTAAGTTTGAGATGTTTTGTTATGTAACTGAAGCTAACTAATATCACTTGTGTTTTTTGTTTGGTGAGGAAGATTGTCCCCGAGCTAACATCTGTGCCAGTATTCCTCTATTTTGTATCTGGGACAGCGCTACAGCATGGTTTGATGAGAGTTGTGTAGGTCCATGGCCCAGGATCTGAACTCATAAACCCTGGGCCACTGAAGCGGAGCACATGAACTACACCACTAGGCTGGCCCCTGATATCACTTTTAGTAAGTACAACCATAACAACAATATGAAGTAGCACGTGCTGTGTACTTGCAAGTGTCAAGCACTGTGTTAAGTGTTTCATATGCATTATCTCTAATCCTTAGAACAACATGACAAAGTAGAAATTATCAGCCCCATTTTACAGATAGGAAAAAAACATTTCAAGAGATTAAATAACTACTCATGGTTGCTCAGCTAGTAAGAGTGGATCCAAATCTTGAACTGTCCAGCTATAATGCTTTTTCTTTGAATCATTTTTCTGTGCTCTTACTTATACATTTACAGAAAATCTTGTGGGTTTATTTTTACACATGGTGAATTTTCTTCAAGGTATGTTAGTTTTTATTACTTTCATTCTCAGAGGCTTATTTCTATGTTCTTGGCCATTGGGTTATTTCACTGTAACTCCATAAACAACCATCTAAGCTAGACAGGCAGATGGAACTGCCTAGGAAATCATAGTGTCAGAGGGAAGATCACGTGAATAAGACCCAGTGAGATGAATGATTCAGTGTTTACTGACCATTTAAACACGTTAAGGGATGAAGATAGGGTAGTGTTGGCCCTTTATAATTTGGCCCCAAGTCACCTTGCTGTCCCTTATCTTGACACGCCCAACTGAACCCTCCATATATACTGCCCACCACATGTGCTTTTAGGCTTCCAGTCTCTTCCCCATGCTGGTCCTTTTCCTCATAGTACCACCCTGCTCCTCTGATGGTATATCTCTTATTCACTCTCCTAGGTCTGACTCAGAGCTAACTTCTATCATGCCACCCTCAATGATCTCAGAGATAGAATCACTGTTTTTACTAGGTATTGGAGTGTGATGCACCTACCTCTACTTCAGTTCCTGTCACACTGCATCACAGATGTGTGTTTATTTACACCACTGTCTTCTCTTACTCCACTTGCTGAGAGAACATGCTAATTTTTATTCACCTCTGTTTTCTTATCATTTGGTTCTGCATTGCATAGCACCTAATGTGCCTTTAATAAATGTCTGTAGAAGGAATGATGGCTTCTTGTTACTTTATGATTAATTTTTAAAAATTTTCTGGTTCATCCCTATAAAGACTGTAGTACTCACTGCAAGCATGGAGAAAAAGTGCATATATAAAATTACCATGACTACTATATATTTACATACCTATAAACCATTTACTGTCTCACAGCATGACTTTGGCACTGACTTTAATCTATGATGTCTAAGGATTTGGGTTGTTGTTCTATCACTGTTGACCCTCCACTGAGGTTGCAGTTAAGTCAACCGAAGTCATGAGATTTGAATTCACTGTACACATAAAGAGGTGTGTTTCCTACATAAAACCTGTGTATGAGATTTGACTTTGATTTTATTTAAAAGGTCATGATATGCTGCCTGTATTGATGTGCTTCATTCAGAGATACAGCCTTTCAAAGGCACACGAAGGGGTTGATATGAAATCTGTTATGAAGTATCTATATTCCAATTTTAAACTTTTCTATTTAGAGGCTGTAACAAATATTGAATGAACTGCCTTTATAAATTAATAAGGCTAATAATTAATATAGTGACATAGGAATTTGAAAAAAAAGAGGTTAAAAAGAAAATAATGAAAACTCTCAAGACAATTACATGGAATGATGCACTACATTAAATAGTTTGGGCACTTCTTCCAATACCAAACATGCAGCACATCGCTGTCGTAAAGATTATTGAAACATCCTCTGTAAAGACTTTAAATTCTCAAATGAAAATTTTATGTAAATACTAAGTGCTATTGTAATTATTTTATGAGATGTAGTTCTTTTGGTCTCATTAACTATGATTGCATGTTTAATGCACACTCAATTAGATAATCCTGTTGTGTAAATTAGTGCTATTTTCTCTTAAGCACTAGATGGTAAGCTCCTGGAAGACACAAGCCATGTCTTCCATCTCAGCACATGTCCCTCATGGGCTGGGATTGCCTGTCCCATTTACCAACGTACCTGGCACATATTAGGAACTCACAAAATATTTGTTGAATGAAGAAATAAATAAAAGCATAGTTGAGTTGCAACAAATGTTTATTAAATGCAATGCTTTTAAGAAGTCAAGGACTTCTAAAAACACACAACTTACTCCTTCCGGCTATATCTTATTACCTCACAGAAATTCCAAAGGAAGGCTTAAATTCAATTCACTGTGGAACATGCCTTTCACCCTTGGGAGACCTGCCCTGGCTGCTTCTTCAACCTTACATATTCTTTCCCAGACATCCCTGTACCTCCTTCCATCTCTACTCAAATGTCATTGTCTCAATGACATCTATTTAGGATTGCAAGCCATCCCCTCCCAGCTCTATTTTCTTTCCCATGCACTTTCTATTATATCATTTTCTTATCTGATATATTCAATGTCTTTTTCCCCTCAGTTAGAAAGTAAGCTCCACTAAAATAAGAATTTTTGTTTTGGATACAAAACAGTGCTGGCATGTAGGAGTGCCCCATAACTGTTGAATAAATAATCAAATACTAACATATCACTTAAATGTCTTTCTGCATCAGCTACCTGATTTATAAAATGGGAATAATTTGGCTTACCACAGTTATTTCCTACGGCTTATTCTGAGAATTACATGGTATTATATATTTGACATTAAATACTTTTCACTGAAATTAAATGATTATGACTAAGCAAATAATGTCATATTCAGATTTGCCATTTTCTACAATTTAGAGTGCAAACAATGACATTTTGAAACAGCACAATGCTTTTATTTTAAGTATCCACAGATAAGACTTTTAAAAATATGTCATTGGAAAGGGTAGAAAGCATCATCTTTATATGCTCCTTTGATCTTTTGGTAGTGTCACATTGTGGTCATATTATATTTGTACATTAATGTAGTTTAAGAAAAAAAAGGTGGGTCCACAGAATCATATTTTATAGACAGATTCATGTTTTACAGATATTTAAAAATTATTTTCAGATTTCACTAAAATGCTAGGAAATTCACTAATATCTAGGACATCTTTGTATTAAATTATACTTCTTATCTTACATTGCTTTATCAAAATTGAGATGGAAAAACTTTTCCTACTTACTCAGAAGAAATTCTAACAACCTGAGCCCGAGACATGTGTGCTTCCCTGGTTTGGAGGACCCAAAGAGGGCCACTGCTGCAAACAGAGGCCATGTTAAGGATAGAGTGGCGAGTTGGAACCTGCTGCAATGTTGGGCAAAGAGGGGATGAAGAGTGGGATGGGAGTTAGGAATCATGCTCTTCACCTGAGAGGTCTAAAGGGCATGCATTCTAAACCACAAAGCTGGAAGTTTCTCTTCTAACCCATGCTCTGCAGGAGACATGTAATTTCCACTGCACCTGTCTTTCTCCTATGCACTTCTGTAATTACTCCTCTATCACCCTTCTCCCCATCAGACCACCTTCTTCAGCGCTGTCTTGAGACAGGCATGGAGAAAGAGCTGAGTGAAAACTAGGTGAATAAACTATTGATCTTGTGCACGCTTCTTGCACAAATGATCCCATCTCCATTTTTTTCTGCTCACCTTCCTCCTCTTCATCATATCCCATCCCCACCAAGTTTCCCTCACTTCATCCGACTCTTCTCTACAGGGAACTATTCCCATGTTTGGATTCAGATGCTTCTGCCTGTTCCATTTTGAGCTGTTACATCTGCCAACAACGGACACCCTGATAAACCGCAATAGAAACAACACCTCGAACATGCTTCACTTTTCAGGATGATGATTAATGATACTCAACTAATAAAATATTCATTGTATCATTGAATATTGATAAATGATTCCCTTGCTTTAATATGCTGTTGATACATAGGAAACAACCAAAGATGCTTCCCACATTTTGTAAACATCTTAGGGTTTCATCTATATTCTAAATTTCAGTTCAAAATGTTCCTTCTCAGAAGCGTGGAATAGTGATTTACAATAGAAATAATGACAGGACCTTTTTCAAAGTGATTGGAACCTTTCTGGTATAAGCTTTATACAGCATAATGAATGTGTTGGCATTTGGTTCTTATTTGCATACTATAAAAATAAAACAGAGTGTACAACAAAGTCCCTGTTAAATTCACATTACCTGTTAAGTGAAGATACTTGAAAAGCAGTGTAACCTAATTAAAATCAAGAAATGATATTCAAGCCATATTTATATACTTCTAAAATAATACATATGTACTAATATTTACAATGCCTGCAAAGGGTATATACCTCATTAAGCACACTGGAAAAAAATCCCCAAATTTCTTTGCTCTAATCATTTCATAAATTTTTCTAATACCAATATTAGCTATTTCAACTACTGGGCTAAAGTCACATTTCATTATAATCAATGCATTAGCTGTTCTAATCCAAAGTAAACTCTGAAGGGCCTTCTCAGAGTTTAAAATCTGATGCTTTCTCACAATAATATATTGAAAGTTTAAAATAAAAAAGCATTTGTGTTCTCTTAAATCTTCCTTTTTCTCATGATTCATACTTTCCGGCTTGTTCATGAATGCACAGATGTTGATATCAATGCTGTTTTTAGGAAACAACAATGAGGTATTTGTTTTGTAATCCTTTCTCTCCCATTTCCCATATATAATTACATGATCTTTGAAGCTTTCAAAACACATCGGAGAAAAGTAGCCTTTCAAAATGAAGTAATTGCATGGCTGGGGTTTGCAGTCCTCTAGATTAAGAATAGATTACACATTTTTCCTACTATATAAGATTGGTCAATTTGAAAGTTTGTTTAAAAAATAAATTTATAAGCATATACTTGCCTTAGGAATTACTGTATAAAGGTATACACAATTAAGAGTTGGGAAAAAGATATAAAACTGCAATTTTGGGTCATCAAATGCTTTCTGTTTTGATAATTACTATATATTTTCGAAGAGCATTATAAAACCTATAGCGCTGATTATTTTAATTACTTAGAATAAGGCAAAAAACAGCCTGTAAGATAATTTGATTTAAAAGACAAATTCTGGTTCAGATCCCTTTGAATTATTTACAGCCACCTCCAATTGTTCTAACATTTAACGAAGGAAAAGAGAAATATCCCTCCCTCCCCCACTAAACAAGTCATCACTGTAGAATACCATAAAAGCTTGTGATGAGGATTTTAGTCTCAGATGCAGCCCATGTCCCCACATGTCTCATAAATTCTTCTAATGCATTTTCACATGCATGATCATGAATGCCTATTCAGTGAAAAGGTTTACCATATGCTGCATTTTTCAACTACCAAGAACAAAGGCAAATGGTCTCCGGCCTTGTATTGGAACAAAAAGTATAAGGGCAAAACAAAAACCTCTTACATTTTTACAAAATAAAGGAATGAATGCATATTGTAAAGACTGAGTGGAAGCTTCTTCTGGCACCATGCTGTTCGTTCTTGAGACAAAAGTGTTCTATGTGGGACAGATAAGAAAAAAAGGAGATACAAGTGTAGCAGAGCTCATGTGTCCCCCAATCCATCTTCTTAGTAAAGACCTGTTTGCTACAGTATAGCATTAAGTGTTTCCTTCAGTATACTTTCAGAGTAATATGGATTTTTGCTATTTCTTTAGGAAGAATTCATAATACAGTAGGTACTTTCCTTTTTTCCTTAAAAATATTTTAACGACTTGGAGTATTATTTCTCAGTAGATATTATTCAGTCAAGCCAGAGAAATTTACTGCATTTGCTAAATGTATATTCCCCCAAATTATTTATGTAAATAATATATACATATATATAAAAATCATATATAGGTTATATACATAAATATACATATACACTTTCCACTCAACCAACTAGCCCAATAATTCTACTCTGAAACGTCACCTATGACGTCACCTATAAATCACTCAGCCAAAAACAAACCAACTAAAAAACCCCCATGTTAAAAATTCTCCAAGTTGCAATGAAAACTCCTAGTATACAAATTTCACCTTAAATTTTCATCCTGTCTAGGGAAAGTCCTTCTTTTACAATTGCAATTTACTACAATTAATCTATCATTTGCGTACCGCCTTGGTTGAGAGCACAAGCAACTTCTGCTAAAGGCCTCACTGTATCAAAATAGCATAGCAAATAAGCCATAAGTGCTGAGAAGCTCATTATGTGGGATGTTACCCCTATCTTATACTTGTGATCTCTAAGAAATGCCAGCAAAATTTCACTCAAAGCAAAAGAGTGGCTACATTTCATGTGCTAAAGGACTGGTATAGTTTTGGTCTGGTGTCATTTTCCACACGTGCATCAGAAGGGATCCATAATGGAAATTAACTTGGCATTTTAACTAACAGGGCAAGATGCTCATCTTCTAAAAATACTCATAGCTTAATACTGTTTTTTCTTCTCACATAGAATTATTCCGCACCAGTCCATTTCTTATTGCCCTCTTATTTACTTGTAGAAGATGTTTCATTCTCCATTGCATAGGCTGTAGCCATAAAATTGCTAAGAGTCAAGTCTTTCTAGGTGCAAAGTATTTTAGTTCATGACTTATATCTTCCTAAGCTTCCTAACAGGGGGCAGTACTGAAGCATTTCTACTGCCTGACTTGGCTTTTGGTCTGGTTTGAAGGGTCAGCTTCTTCATCTGGTCAATTCCTCCTACATAACTTTGTCAGCAAATCTTTTTTAGGCCACTCTAAAGAATCCTTATTAAACTAGGTATCTCATTCTTTAAAAAAAAAAAAATCGTTTCCTCACTAAATTTTCCTCTATCAAATTAAAATTTTTGTGCCAGTAGCATGGCTATTTTCACTACACATGAAGCCACCCTTCCTGAAGCTATGAGGAAGAAGGGAAAACACCTTCCCTACGGAAAAAAACAAATTCTAGGAAACTTACAGAATGAGAAGGTGGGAAAACTACCATCAACTTACACATTTTTCAAGGACTTCCTTACTTAACCTAGTGTTATAGCAGCCATCAATCCTAACTAAATTTTCCATGCTTTATTACTGATGAAGTTTTTCTTGACATCACTGCAGCATCACTCATTTTCTGTAATATAGTTATAGAAGGGGTGTGTGTGTGTGTGTGTGTGTGTGTGTGTGTGTTTACTCCTATAGCATTTACAGCTTGCAAAGATATGGATTTTATGAAGTAATATCTTTTTTAATTAATTGTCATTTTGCATGTGTTTATCCTGTCTGCCCAAGAAGTTTATACCCCTTTGATGGCAGGGACTCTTTCTTATATATTTTGTTTTGCCATGTATAGTGTCTTACATATATTAGCTATTTCCTGATTAGTAGATATGGCAACAATTCAATATCACCTGTCTTACTATAAAAAAGATAAAGAAAATGATTAGCATAGCAAGAGCAATCCAATAATATTGATGCTTAAGGACCATTGACTTTTTCAGTTCTCATTTTGTCAGAATTTGGTATTAAATCACTTTTTGTTGAGAACCTGAAAAATGTCACAATATAGGATGCTTTACAAAGAGGGCAATCTAATTCTTGATAGTTCTGAAAGGACTTCAAACTGTGTCATTCCATTTACTTACAAGGACTAAATTCACAGGAATTAGCCTCTCACTCATGTAATGTGCTGCAGAAACTTATTGTCTTGTCAATGGTTCATGTAGAGCTATAATTTGGAATAAGTGAAGGACATGTATCCAGCAACTGTGCAGGGTGCTAGATCCTTCCAGAATCGTTGAGCAAATGCTTTAATCTCTGATTTGCCTTATCCATAAGCATCACACATTTGGACTTCCTTCATTTTCAACTTTGAAAACACTATTTTGTTTTAGCCTCTTGGCATATAGCAACATTTTCCCATTAGAAATGGATCCTAGAATCCTTTAAAGCCACTGGCATGGCAATTCTCCCCAAGTACTTCTCATGGTAGTTAGTAGCTGCCAAAATGTTACATTATTCTTGGTAAAACAGAAAAAAAAAAACTTCTATCTGAAACTCATTAGGGATCCATGACCTACAAAGCTATTTGCAGACACAACACAATTCTACACAAATGTGAAAGCGTTGCTCTACTCATCATTGGGATGACAGGATTAATCCAAACCCTCTGGGATATCTTTAACCCGGAGGTGCTCACCAAATCCCCTGTCACTTAGGCCCTGGCTTCATCTCTCGCTTAAAGGATTTCTTATTGACTCATATTATCATACCACTGATTTTCAATATTTACCCTCAAAGATGATATACCCACACAAATATTAATTAGTTTTTAATTTTCTAAGGAGTGTATGGAAAGATCTTTGACGACTATCTCTCCTGCTTTCTAGCTGTTTGAGCCCTGACAAGAAACATACTTCTCTAAACTCTTACAAGGGAGGTCATATGCTGTAGTGAAAAGAGCATGGGCTTCCCCATTTACTCGCTGTAGACCTTAGGTAAATTTCATAATCTCTTAGATAAATTACTAGTCTCTGTGAGCCTCAGTCTCCTTATCTGCAACATGCGATTAATAACAGTTGCTTCAGTGAATCGTTGAGTTGTTCTTTTTAAAGCATTCCTATTTATTTGTCTGTCTCTTTCTATATCTGTCTCTATTGCTCTTTCTCTCTCTCTTCTATACCTGTATTTCTAAGTGATAAATATAAACCACTCAACAAATATTAGCTAGTTCCTTTGCTTCTGTAATTATCTAAAATTAGTATACATTTCTTATATACAAATACTAAACCAAATATGTAAATTTCAATTTCAACAAATAACACATTACAATACATGCCTCTAAAGAGTAGAATGGTGTTTGTTAGCTGAATGGTTGAAGAAAGAATAAGTACATTTCCTTTAAACAAAGCTACGTATAGTAAGCAGAATATTCTTTAAATAGACATTCTATTGCCTAGTATATCTGATTTTGATTTTATTTTGCTATGTTGTTTTCACTTCAATTTTTTTCAATATTGAAATACAAATATGCTTCTTATTAAAAACTACCTAGAACATCAAATCCCATGCAATAAGAGTGTTAACCATTGTAAACCCTGTCATGTCTCTTAGAAGCAGAGGAATTATCTTGTTATCAATTTAATAATGGAACATTGAAGTAAATGATGCCATCCACTGACACCAGTAACACTGTCTCTCTGGGGAAATTCATGTCTGTGAGAACTGTCAATCTAGATGGATACGGACATATTAAACATACTCTCTTCAATCCGTAAATCTACCCTTTCTGGGATGCCTTAATAAAAAGATTGCTCATTTTGATAAAGACAATCTATGCAGAATATCTTGACATTACTGCTCTATAATCCCTTTATTTAAAAAAATATTTTGTGGAAGGAGTTAGTAAATAATTTAACAATTTTTATTCTCCTTCCTTTTTTTCTGTTAGCATAACCTGCATGTAAATATGTTTCTGAGGTTTCAGATAAATGAAGTATTAATACTTATGTAATGATGTAGGAAGTGGATATAAGGTATTGATTCAGCTATTTGCTTTGGCAAGCTTTCTGCAAAACACAGTTTACCTTTGTTGTTTAGCATTAAAATTGCCTCTGGTTCTCATTCAGATGGATATAAGATAATTCCTTATATTAAAAGTGTCATATGTTTTCCATGAGAAAATATGACAAGAGAAGTAAAAATTATAAATATAAATATACCAATAAAATATACAGTAGTATAAAAGAATGAAAATCTCAATACAAAAGACAGTGTAAGAATAAGCAGAAAGCAAGAAATCAGTTCAGTTGCACTGTTAAATTATCAAGTTGTTTTGGTATCTTATGTTGCTGGTGCAGATTAAATTGGCATTAATGGACACAAGTTTTAGCTGAAATCAAGAAGCAATGACACCCTCTACTAATAAGGATGGAAAATGGAAGAACAGATATTGATTGATAAGGGAAAAGAAGTTCAAGGTGGAAATACGGGTTCTAGAAAAGGCTCTTGAAACCTCCAACTGATTTTAAACTCTTACTCACATCTCCCCTACTCCAGATGATAATATTCCAGGGTACAGAGAGGGCCAATTCATCATTAGATCATCAATCTGCTGTTGTCCAAATGCCATCTGGGCAACCCAACTAGATATCCCAGAGGTACCAGAAATGCTATGGACCCAAAACCAAACCCATCACCTCCCTCCCCAAATCTATTTCTCATGCTGCATTCTATCTTCAGTGAATGGAAGTGACAAACACAGTTGCTTAAATAAAAACTTAGAATCATTTTATAATACTGTATTTCCCTTATGTAATAACCCCTATCCTTGCTACTTGAATAGTCATCATCTCTAGCAATTCCAACTCCTACACCACTCTAAAACTCATCACTTATTCCACGTTCAATATCTGTGTTCAGGTTATTCTCATATTACCTACACCAGGTCCTTCTATAGACCCAGTACTTAATAGCTACAGTATCAAGATATATTTTGACTTTAATTCTCACAACAATGTTATGAGATATGCACCAATATTCCCATTTTAAAGATATTTTTAAAAATTAAAAAATAACTTTTATTAAAGTTTAGACAATTAAAATAGTTTAGAAAAATGCAATATGAAGAACAAAAACCTACCTCCAATTCTACGCTCTGCTTCTAGGCCCTTTTCACAAATATGAACATGATTAATGTTATCTATATAAAAATACACATTTTGCGGGCAGGGGCTAGCCCCACGGCTAAGTGGTTAAGGTCCCACAAGCTCAGCTTTGGTGGCAAGGTTTCACGGGTTCGGATCCCAGGCCCAGAACTACCCCACTCATCAGCCATGCTGTGGCAGCATCCCACATGCAAAGCGGAGGAAGATTGGCATGGATGTTAGCTCAGGTCTAATCTTCCTCAAGCAAAAATAAGAGGAGGATTGGCAATGGATCTTAGCTCAGGGTGAATCTTCCTCACCAAAAAACCATATATACATTTTTATACCAAAGAGATCATACTATGTACACTGTTCTACAACTTGAACAAATTCCAAAATTCATCCTGGATATTTATTGAATCAGCCTCTGTGGATATATATTTTTTTCTAGTTTTTTAAAAAACCATTATTCAATATCACAATAAACATTTTTCTACACATATGTTGGAGGTTATATGCATTGTATAAATTCTTAATTAAGAGATTTCTGGGTGAAAGGGCATAGGCATTCAAAATCTTTATTGCTGTGGTTAAATTGTTCTGTAGAAAGGGTGCACTAATTAATAATCCCACTAACAGTTTATGAAAATGCTATTTTCCCATATTCTCTTATGTTAATCAGAGTCCTGGCAGGAAACAGATGGCACACTCAATTTGGCTAGTTTGCATAAAGATTTATAAAAGGGCTATTTACACAGGTGTAGGCTTGTGTAGGAAAAACACAAGGGACAACAGAGGATACTGGAGGAGACAGAAGAGAGCCATTACCACCCCAAGACCTAAAGGTTGGTGAAGAGGGCCACCAGACAGGAGGTGAGATTTCAGATTCTCAGCCACCTCACAGCGACTCCGCAGGGAGGAATCCCCCTCCTTCTCTCCAATCTTTCTGGTCCCCCCTGGACTGAGCCCAACTGGAAGCCAGAGGACAAGGTGACCTATGGATGCAAGTCAGCCGTCCAGACACAGACACTGCATGGAAGGAAGGAGAGTGGATCTGAGCAGCAAATTGAAGATGTTGACCATATTTTATAATTTTCCATTGTTGAACATTAAAAAGAATCTGTGTATAATACCAAAGCATGTGAATGTTTTTATTGTGTCCTGTCGGTTTCTGAACTGTTAAACACTCCTTTGCTAACTGGTTTTGTTGTCTCCACTCTTATGCTCCTACCGTCAAGTTTCTGCAGAGCCACTCAGGGATCTTCCTAAAATGCAAGTGGGATCGTGTCATTTCTCTGCACCAAATCTCTCAGTAGTTCTCTGTCTTTCCAGGATAAAGTCAAAACTCCTGGGCAAGAATAAATGGCCCTTCAAAATTGGGCCCCTGTGATCTAGGGCATCTCTTCAGCTATCATGCCTGCTTCCCACACTGACTACCCCAAAATGCCCTTTTGTATTCACTCAAACAGTACTGAGCCACTTGCAGTTCCCAGTCATGAAACTTTTTCTCACAGTTGTATGTGACTGCATTACTCTGCCAGCAATACCAGCTCCTCCTTAGCACCCATGGTAAACTCCTAGTTATTCTTCAAGACGCCACTTAAAAGTCCCCTCCTGTGAAAGGCTTTTCCTAATCAAGTCTCTTGTGATGGAGTTAGGCACCCAGTACTCTCACCCTCTACATGATATTGTGCGTTTACATAGTTTTCTGAACCTGTTTACTTGCTTGTCTCCCCCTTTAGGTTGTGAACAACTTGGGAGCAGGGGTCTGTTCCTTGCTCACTTTGTTCACCTCTCTCTTTGGGACAGCACAGACTTTGATGTCTGATGGCCTAGGTGCGAGTCCTGGAGCCTTCCCTAATTTGCTGTGTGTAATTGGTAAAGTCCCATAATCTCTCCTAGGTTCTTAGCCGTAAAATGGATGCAAGCATAGTGCCCTCCTCTTAAGGTTTTTGTGAGAGTTAAAAGAGTTTTAACTTTGCCATGTTTAAATACATAAAAGAAGACTAGTGTTGCTGGATAGTAGGGACTGAGGAGGGAATGGAATGAGATACTATCAGGGAAGCAGACAGTAACCATAGGAAAATGTTGGTTCTAGCAAAATAAAGCACATTGTGACGATTTTACTCAGGATGAGCAAAAAAATTCTCTTGCTTTTCCATGCTGCCTGTATGCCCATTTTCTTTGACTCGAGGATGGAGCTGAACAGCACTGAATTCTTGATTTTATTCAAGTCTATAGGTAACCACACATCCATCCTGTAAGCTCATTTTCTGTCTGGTTTGTAGACTGGCCAAGTGGGAGGAGGGGTATGATTATGGCTAAGTGGGGTGGGTGGAAGGAAAGTAGCAACTTCTTTTGTTCCTTTCCTTTCAGACCTGATATTATCCTAAAGAAGAAAGTGCAAAACGACATTGCATCACCCCTGCTGGGGAGAGTGCAGAATTGGTCATGGGCAATTGTGAGCACTGAACTGACATAGTATGCTGGTGACCTGAATGAGTTAATGCATTGTCCAGAAGCTCTAATTTACAACTGGGAAGAATTTGGGGCATTGAAAGGCAGTTTGAATAGGTCCATTTTTACCCATTGTGATTTCAGTGACAGGTCCAGTTTGCTCTAGTCTAAACTGATTCGCCAAATCATGCATTCAGACAATTAAATCACCAACCCTGTGACATACTGTAGAATCTCTGCAGTGTAACACAACATTGTCACTTCAGGTTCCAGCTTGTGCCCTTCGCTTTCCAATCCTCTTCTCTTTTCAGGCATTTTGCATGGAAAGTCTTCTTTGACACTGACTTTAAAATAGGATAGCAATATGGTTGCTTGTCTTTCTATTAGCCTATGAATGCAAACTCTTGCCTATAAACCCACAATAAAACCAGCTATATGACCATAAAGACAGCTAGCCCTCTTGATTTTAAGATTTGCACCTCTTTAATACACCAACACTATGTTATCTCTGTTTGTCTTTCTGTGTAGAATTTTCTTGGTATATGATAAATATTACATTTATTTTTATCTACTGATGATAACAAGAGACAATTCCAATAAAATATACAGTCAAGGAAAGTTTTAAAAAACACTTCCAGAGAAGTTTATAAAACTACTAAAACTGATACCTGGAAAACACTTAATGCTCTTTCAATCAAAGGACATATGGAAAATCGTCTCCATAATAAGAAGTGTTCAGTGGTTACATGGGGAAGCTCCAGAACTTCCACTAAGGTGGTTTCTGCAGCTACAGCCCTGATGCTACTGGATGGAAACAGGATGGAAATGTGTCTTTTTACACATGAGTAGAAAAGACAACTCAGAGTGGTAATCAGAATATGAGTGGAAAAGAATACACTTAGATACACTGCTCAGATAGGAAAGAGAAACAGCGTGGAAACAAGACCTGCCAGAGTGTGAAAGAAGGATTCTTTGGCCCCACTGGTTAAACTATATCACCAGAACCATAGTAAAAAGGAAATGAAAATTGATTATAGTACTAACTATGCACATTTTATTATTTGTTACGCAAATATTTGTAGTGAAATTCTCTATGACACTCATTACAGAGTTTGGACTCAGTACGTACTACCGGATCTTTCTGTTACCTTGATAAGATCAATTCTAAAGAAACTTCCTCTTCTCCAGACAGCAACATTAGTATATGATCTAGTGGGCCCTTGAGTATTTTATTCTAGATTCTTGTACCCACAGTGAACAACCCTTTCCAAATGCTGTTTTACTGAAGGTTAAATTTTTCTTAGAGTTTTTTACAATACACAAACCCAAGCAATTAAGAGCTCCTAGACGGGCCATTGCCAGCTTCCCACATTATCTTTATTCTAATATGTTCCAAATGCACAGGCTAACCAATTCAGTTTTTCAGATTGAAATTTTCTTTGTATTAAAAAAGCATAGAATGTTGTAACAATAGAATCACATTCATTGAATATAAATTACATAGATAATGAATCTGCCTTAGAAATTTTAGGGCATATGATGACTATGTTTAGGGTAGTGCATTATACAAAATTGATAAAAACTTTCTGGGAATGCATCACTAACTTGAAATCCTCAGACAATAAATATGTGTACATTTGGTATGTGTAATTAATTTTTTTATTAAGTATAGATTAAAATCATCAGGATAAGTAGATGTTACCAAAATATTTCAACTCAACAAAAACAAATGCAAAACATCTGGTCTCCTCCTTAAAACAAAATAATACAATAGATTATTAAGCTGATCTTTTTAATAAACTGATAATTTGCCTATTTAGAACCTTTTGGTAGAACACAATTAGGCAAATCAAGATATTTCAGTGTTACATGAGAGTTCTGTAAAAGCAACAATTATCAAAGTAGATGGTAGAATTATCATACTGTCTTATTAATTAAATATTAGCAAGGAATATTTTATTACTAAAGCTATAAAGATATCAGAAGAAAAGGGAAGATTAGAGATTTCTACTCTCCTTTATGACTCCAACTTTTTGAAAGCTCTAATCTTCTTTAATGATCCAGTTCTTTGTTACTCCAGGGTAAAATTTAGAAGAGACATTTTATAGAAACAGATGTCTATGATTAGTAAAGTTTCATATAAGGCTGTGCTCTTACATTACAGATAAACTTCAATATCTGTAATATAAGAGAGAGAAAAGTATATTTGATATTTAACAAAACAGACTTCATCCAACCACACTATGGCTTCACCTTAATCCCCCAACTCTGGTCAAATCCTTCTGAATAAGACTCTAAAAACTTGAACCTTTGATAGCATTCTTTCAATTATTGTCTTTTTCACAAGCTTCACTCCTGCTCACTGCACAGTTTCACACATATTATACATACTGGCTTCAGTTCACTGAAAAATAATCTGCATCTTCTGAATTCTTTATAGCTATAATCAAAGAAGTTCATAAAGCACAGGTAAAAAAATCTTAACATGTTTTTGTTATGGGTGATACACACAGAGATGTTTGTTACATTTGTTCTATATTTTTCACTATTTTTCATTCTTTTTCAAAATAAAAAGCATTAATTGAAATTAGTGTTTATTAAATATAGGCTGGAAAATGAGGGCTGTAGAACCAGGAGCGGTTGAGTTGGAGAGAACAGACAAGAAATAAGAGGCAAGAGGTCACGGAGATGTCAAAAAGTACATGTGGTGGAAGATGTAGAACATATGAGCTTTTGTTCAGATAACAGGATCTCAGCTTTCAAGATGGTACAGGTGGCATAGTTCTTTGGGAAAACAAGATCAGGAGTTCTCTATGGAAGAAAGCTAGTGAGACACAATGGCAAAAGCAGCCAGATCATAAAAGCATAAAAGGTTAAGACATGGTAACAAAGACCATAAATGTTGATGTTAAAGTTGCCTAGGATGATGGTAGACGAAGATTAAGTCGTATGCTAAAGCTCTCATGTATATTTCAAGGTGAGGAAGAGAAGAGAAGGGAATACAGAGCAAGAACCCATGAGGCTGTAGGATAGGAAGAGTGTGACTTAATTTCTTGGAATCTGGCTCAATGACAAGGCATGGTTGACTAAATACCTAGAAGTGGCAGTGGGAAGTTAGAAGAGTGTGGGATGCAACCACTGGCCTAACAATAGAGATGTGGGATGTGTAGTGGGGTGGGGTGAAAGGTAGGCAGGGAGAATGAAAAAAGTCAGCTCTATTTGATAGAGTTTTGAAGAATGCTTACCTTTTTCAGGAGAAATAGATATTTTACTTAAGGCAAAGAGGTAGATGCACGAGTCTAGGAAAATATTAAGGTTATCAAGAGATGTCAAGGGGATATGGGTTTCAGAGGGCAGAGTAAATAGAAGGAAGGTACTCTAGGAAAGAGGAAAGTTAAGTTCTATTGGATAACTTATTAGAGGGAATTAACCTTCAGCAAAGATGCAAGACTCTTATGGGAAAATTCCTATCAAGAACCACTGACTTGGGATACCATGACACATAAGGAGAGGCATGTAGTCAAGGATTTGTCCTTTGTTTGCTTTTGAAGTTAATTTTCTATTGGTATATCCATCCAAAAGATAAGCTTTCTGATATTGGAAGTTTTGAGAATTAGACAAAAATGACCTTCTTGATTTTTTTTTCCTGATTATCATCTCAACATAAACCTACTCCTATTTCTGCTTGGCCAAATGACTGGCATTTTTGTGTGCCCAAAGATGCATACCTTCATTACATACAAGCTGTAACACAAAACTTCTACTTGTCTATTCTAGGAAATTACTCAGAAAACATAACCCCAATCCTTCACTCTATACTAGGTACCAAAATAATTTCACAGCTGATTTAAAACTCTTAGCCTCATCTTCATGCCACAAGTGCCTTGTGACCTGTCTAGCCAGGAAACTAACAGAGCATTCTCTCCCTTCCTCTCTCTACCGTGTGTTGCCTAGCTCCCAGCAGTGGTCTGTTCCCATAGTTAACCTCACAGACAAGATAAAGCTTTCTTGCCCAATGAAGCAAGAAGAAAAAAAAATCTCTCTGAAAATGTACCTCTGTCTCAAAATTTTTTTTCCAGAAATAGATATTAAATCCTGCCCCTTTGCCCACTCAGCCAATAGTCAAAGAACCACAGAATATAAAAATTCTCAGTAATTTTCTATGTTGCTCCCATCAAACCATTTTATTACATATGACTAAAATGGAGTAGGAAATAGAAAATACTATGTATTCACCTCTGGAATGATCTCATATATTTTCTGAGCATGAGATCCCACTGGTTTCTCTTATGTGCAATTCAAAGATGCCTAAAAAAAATGACTAAATATTTATGGTTCAGTTAAAATGTAAAAGCTTTTTCTTCTACTATTGAATACCCGCTGCCACAAATACCACTGCAATGTAAGTTATATGGTACAAAAGTGATTTGTCAGTCTCAGTGAGAGATCCATTTAATCAAATCATTGTCAGAAGCCTAGTGTCTTTAGGGCAGTGACAACATCGTCCAACCTCTTTGTTTATGGATGAGGCTGTGACTTGCCCAAGTTCATAGAGTTGGCAATAGAGCTGTGAAAGACTGTAGTTTCCCCCCAGACTTTGATCTAGCCTTTACTCCCTTACACTCCATGACTTTTCCCCTTCGCCATCCTCCCCACCCCTTCTGCCAAATTGCAGGCTTCCTAATCTAGCAATTAGTTGCTTGAAATTATTTTGGAAAGAAAAACAGTTCTTCAAATTCTAAACATGAAAAAGAAAAAATTCAAAATGGTAATAGTCAATAAATATTTACGTGAATGATTACAATGTGCCAAGCACTATAGAACAAAATTACTAAGATGACAGCAGTAGAGAGAGGAAGGCGTAGGTTTTGTTCAGATAGGGAAGTTTCAGAGTTTGAACTCATTACTTAGAATAACACGGGGATCATGCCAGCAGGCAGCTAAGACTGAGAAAACCAATCCACCAGCCAAGAAACCACAACTAAAAGCAATACAACAAAATCTACCTGAGGTCTTTAAAAAAATAACTTGATAACATCTCTTACACAGATATATGATTCATATAATTTGAAAATGAGCATGGTATTCAAAATCCAGCAAGTCCTTAAATTTTTTTGAGTGTGTGTAGGTTTTTTAAGTTTTTAAGTTTGCCCACGTGATTACCAGTACGGAAGATTATTTTCGTTTGGTTATAATTAAACTGCAGTATTAATCTGGAATTAAATTGGAATTATAAAATGGCTTATTTTGTTAACAGAATATTGGGTAATTAAGGTATTAAAATCTTTTTTTTTTTTCTTTTTAAGGATTGGCACCTGGGCTAACAACTGTTGCCAATCTTTTGTTTTTTTTTTTCTGCTTTATTTCCCAACCCCCCCAGTACATAGCTGTATATCTTAGTTGCAGGTCCTTCTAGTTATGGGTAAAATTTTTAAAGCAGCACATTTTACAAGGATGCAAATGACATCAAAATATCAGCTCCGGAAAATTTAAGAGCTTAAGTAGTAAAATAGCGAGCATTTTTAGAAGCAGACATTAGATATAAATTTGGATTTTGCTAGATTTAATACAAATTATTATGCAGCCTTTCTAACTGCACAGAGAAAAGTTAAATGTTTAGCTCAAGCTGTCAGTGTAACATGATACACACGTTGGTGAATTTGAGTTAATGAAGACAATACAATTGTACTATGTGTTTGATTAGGAAGACTGGTATGTTTATAACTTGCTTTATTTCTCATAATTTGATTTTATATTTTACCTAATCAACTTCTTAAATATGCTTCTTAATTTTTAGCAAAACAAGAATATATTGGTAAAAATATTTTTATATAAGAAATAATTTAGCATAAATTTGTCTGTCTTAATCCTAAATAGAATGTAATATCTATCATAGTGATCTGTCATTTCTTTCTTTTTCTTTTTGTCTTTTCTTTTTCTTCTCTTTTTTTTTGCTTTTTGGGTTTTGGGTCAGGAAGTATGATGAGGCAGACAGTGTGATAGGTAACTGTGTTGTATTGGAGACGGAAAAGCTTAGAGTTCAATTTCTGGCTTTGCCACTTTCTAGCACTTTTATCTTGGGTAAGCTAATTTTTAGTGTTTACGATGAGTTTCCACATTTACAAAGTGAGGACAATAATAACTCATGCTTAAAACTGTGATGAGTATTAGTGATAAAGTATGTCTATTACTCAACATCGCAACTGGTACAATAACGGGTAGCTATTTCTAACGAATTTAGTCATCATTAATTATGATACTCTGACTAATAGATATTGGCAACATATAATTCTAAAGGCTGTGCACTGGGGCTTTAAAACTATTCTCTTTGGTGTGCTTCATTTGGTCGGGGGGGAGGGGAGGTTAGCAATAACCAAAAGATATATTTAGGAAAAGAGGCATGGTGTGGACATAATAAATGTGGACAAACAACGTTAGTTTGCACAACTTTGGGACCAATATCTCTAAACTTCGGTTTTTTTTCTTAGTAAACAAATATTGAGCCAGATGATGCTTGATAATTAGTGATTCAATGATTCTCTGGCATTCAAGGACTCTATGATTAGTTATGTTTATTAGGAATGCTAAATAATGGCAACTCCAATTTGTCCTACTATCATCAGATTTCCCTCTAAGATTAGGAGGCTGTCCTAGTGATGACTGGGAGTAAATATTAATATAAATCAGAAAGTGTATGAAAGAAGTTCCTTCGTTAGAACTATGAGAATAAAATAATACCCTCTGAGAATTCTAGTGTGTGACTTGATATATCCTACGTAATTAGTCACTGATAAACTTTGACAGATTTGGTCATCTGTTTCTTAGACTCAGCCAGCATTGGCCTAGGGAACATGGATTTTAAATATGAATAATAATTAAAACAAAGCATTCTGACAGTTTCCTTAAAAAAAAAAAAACTTTTACGGCATGTGTCCTTTATTTATATGTCTGATCTTTTATAAATTGTTGAAAATTTTAAGAAATGTCTACTTTCACATGAAATTTAATAAAATGTTATAATGTAAATGAAAGAGAAGCAGCTGAACTGGGCTGGGCATGGAGCTTAGCCCTAGGAATACTAAGGGACCACTGTCTAGAGGGAACAGAGATCTATATGCAAATAATTACAGGATAGAGTGATATATGCATTGATAGAAGGATGATTATCCTTCCCCCATATGCAGTTCCTCATATAAAAATTCTAGTTTATAGCCATACACCTTTCTGTACCTGTAAAAATTGTCTATATGTGAATCAATCTTTTTGAGAATGTAGAAAAAGTGGAGCCTGGGGGTTTAGAGAGAAAAAAGGAAGAGAAATAATATATAGCAGAAAAGGCGTACGAGTTTTTTGCCAGATAACCTTAAGAGAGACGATACAAAACAAGGCCTTAGAACTGACCCCTAGAAAAATTCATTTATTCATTTTTAGTAAGAAATACTAATTGTGTCCTACTATGCAGTAGCTATTGTTCTAAGGGGTTGAGATTCAGAGGTAAATGAGAAAAAATTTAAAAAGGTCTGTTCCTTATGAAAAACACTCTAGAGAAGAAATAAGTTTCATGAGATAAGAGACTGTTTGCCTAGTTCAATACTACGTTCTAAAATAGTGTCTGGTACTTAGTATATAAATATTGGTAGAATAAAATTAAAATAAAGGAACAGTTTTGAGAATAATGAGTACTAATGGGCTTGGGTTAGGGGACTGCTTTCCACATGATGGTCAAGGAAGGTCATTATAAGACAGTATCATTTGAATCAATAACCTATGCCTGAATCTCTCTCTTATTCTAAGATTCAATTACATGAATGTTAGAGCACTTGATATTGTCCCCCAGATCTCAGACACTGTGTCATGTTTGTCTCTGATTTTTCAGTTTAGGTAATTTCTATTACTCTGTCTTCAACTTCACTGATTCTTCCCTCTGCTCTGCCCAGTCTCTCTCAAACATATCCAATGAATCTTCATTTATTTCCACTTGAGTCTTTTTAATATTGTATAACCTCTGATAAAATTCCACATCTTTTCATGAATGTTTTTCCATTGGATCTTTTTTATTTTTACATTTATCATGATAATTTTAAAGTCTCTCTCTGTTAATTCCAATTCTATCTCTGCATCTGCTTCTACAGATAACTCTCAAGAAAACTCTCTTGAGCCTACGTCACATTTTTCTCTTATGTCTTATAATTTAGATTATATGCCAGATGGAACAGTGGAGACTTACATCAGAAATAATTATCCCCAGAAAAGGGTGCACCCCTTCTATGATCAGGCTGCTAATGTTGGAGACTGAGTTGATCAAATCTGTAGTTAAGCTGAATCCGGGCTTTGTTGTGGCTTTACTTAGAATCAGCTCTCCACTGGCTTCCAATGTCTTGTGGGTTGGACTGGAACTTTCTCTTCGGCAGGACTTGGGAACTGAGCCCCAGAAAATCTCCAGGGACTCTTTTATTATGACTATTCCAGGTACCAATTTTCCAAACCATAAGATATCTCCTGCTGCTTTAGAGACCAGCTGCTAACTTTTGATGTCTCTATTCCCACGCTGGCTTTCTGTGCTTTAGATATCTGTCTACTGAGCTTCCCTTCTTCAAGCCCTCAAGAGAGCCACTGCAGTACAAGTGGTGAAGGCCTGGAAAGCCTTGGAGGGGTTTCTCTCAGGCTTTTTCTCCACCCCTGCCTTCAGCCAGGCCCTGCCTGGTAACTGCAGAAAGTCCTGCTTGCCTTAGAGTGGATCTCTCTCAGCTATGCTGCCTTGGTCTCAATCCCGTAGGCAACTCAATGAAATAACATGGGAAAGAGTTGGTTGCTGAAGGCTGACAAGACCTCTGCCTGGGCTCCCTGGGATTCTCACCCATCACACCACTCCAAACACAGGCATTAAAGGTTCTTTAAAACTTTACTGGTTTCTCAGTGTTGATTTCCTTCTCCTCTCACCAATCCTCCAGGGAGCAAAGCAGTGAGCAGTCTCTTCTCTCCTAAAAAAGAGTTTACCACTTTCTGGGATTTAGTTCATTTGATTTATTTGCATTCTCAGATCTCTGACAGGTTTTCAAAAACCTGATTTTGCAGGTTATTTGACTTGTTCTGGTTGTTAGGGTGGGAGTGGTAATCGCTTCTGATTTTCTAGATCCTAACTAGAAGCAGAAGTCCTGCTTGAACTTCAAAGTGATATCTAACCATATTGTATTTATCCTGGCTGCTTGAGTTTGAATTGGGAAGGTCTTGAAAGGTGTTAAGCAGAGATAAGGCAACAACTGAATCATAAAACATGTCACAAAACCCTGGAGTTGAAGACTATATACAAAGGCATATAAAATCTAAAGTATCTGATGTGTAATTATAGTCTGGGTAACAACAGTAATTATTATTATATGGTGTTATATGTTGTTGTTCACATTGATTTCCATACTGTTTTCATCAATTCACTTAAAAATTTATTGCACACATGGCTTTTCCAGCCTGTAAATGTGTTCATTTCCTATATTAAGACACACACCCCCTACCTTGTAACCCAAGAGCCATAACTACAATTATAATTTAAACTAAATTGGACAGAAAACAGTCACTGATCATTTTAATATTGGAGGTTTTAAAGGACACATTATGAAAAAATTAAAATGCAAAATGCAGCAGAAAGTTAAATTAAATTATTTATTATGGAAAGATTAGTCAATCTCATTACTTCCCTAAATTTTGCATGAATAAAATATTACAGAAAATTTCCTTTTGGGTGATCAGTGTATAGACCAGAAACTACCCAAAGAAGCTGTATTAATGAAGTTAACTCATTCCTTACTAATGTTCTAGGCATTTTAACAATACGCAAAGTGAAATATCCACCTCAAAAATGACTTTAATGATAAGTTATTTCTTTGCCTCATGTACACAATGGATAATTAGTTCAGGAAAAAAATCTCAAAGGGAGAAAAAATAGCCAACTGTGAAATTCACAAATACTTTTGTTGGATTGGGTACAAATGCTATTCAGGCCAATACCAGGGATGCATAAATTCTTTCTATCCTATTTACAATCCAGTCTTGATTAGTTAGAGCTCATTTTCCAGTTTGTGAATTATCTAGGTCTTGATTCTTCTCTTCCCTCTGGCTGATTACCTTTCCCATTTCTCTGCTCATTAGCACCTCCACCAGAAGGGGAAGAAAATCCAAATGAAAAGAAAAAGTGAACCATATA
This sequence comes from Equus quagga, assembly GCF_021613505.1. Lineage (NCBI taxonomy): Eukaryota > Metazoa > Chordata > Mammalia > Perissodactyla > Equidae > Equus > Equus quagga. The sequence goes on from NC_060284.1 coordinate 31,288,266, forward strand.
TGGATTTTAATAAAACTCTGATACTTGATTTTTTAAAAATAATGATTTTTATAGTGTGAGTGTGTGTACATCAGATGTTCTATTATCAGTCTGAAATTCTACCATTCACAGTTTAAGAAATATCCTTGGGAAATTACTCACCTTCATTTGGATATCAGATTCTTATCATGAAATGGGGTGATATTCACCTCTTCCTTACAAGGTTATGGGGAGATCAACTCAGAGACATATAAATTTGTTTACTGTACATGGGTATACAAAATTAATAAATTGTTATGTTTTGAAATCGTAAAAGCCTTTGTTAATTCTTGCTTTTTTTACTTTCCTTAAGATTCCAAGTTTGCCTTGGGAAAAGGTTCATTGCCAAAAGATATCTGTTTTTTTCTTTTCTTCTTCTTTTTTTTCATGTTCCCTTTTCTCTCTAACATGGTTATGAAATGCACTCTTGGTAGAAAGGTAGAAGAGTAGAAGAGAAGGGTTACAATCAATTAGACCATATTTGCGGGTCACAGATATAGCCTTAAATTCCACTTAAACTGAATCAATTACCCAACCATAAATAATGATTAAAAAATGAAAACACTTATTAAAGTACAATATACAAACCTTTAAAACAGTACCGTTATGTATTTATTGTTTAAAAAACTATCTTAAAGAATAAAGAGAAGGCTTTAAGTAAATGTCTTAGAAGACCTAAAGGAAAAATGTGAAGTTAGTTTCTTACGAAAAAGAAATCTCTAGAATATTCCTTGTAGGGTACCATGTAAAAGAATAAAATGCCTAGAGGCAATAAAAGAAGCTGGGGGAGAAAAGGTTGTTGTTATCAGTAAACCAAAAAAAAAAAGGAAACTAGGATAAGGAGTTTGTAACAAAGTTAATTCAACACATATAATTGTAGTGCCTTACGTTAAATAACCACCTCCACATTGCCACCTACTTTTAAACCTCTCATAAAACAGTGGTGCTTTTTTCTAAGATTGTTTTCAAATTAGCAGATTTAACAGCCCTTCAAGATAAAAAAAAAAAAAAAAAAGATCCATTCCAGGGATTTACGGGGGGAAGAGTAGGAGGTTTTACTTTTTCTCTCCTGGTTTTCCTAATACTTTAAGAAAAGAATGCATTAGAGTTGCATTCTCCACAAAAACAGACCACTAACTGACATGAGATATTACCAAATTGGTATTAAGTAAGCGAATCCACTGAACAAACCTCTTTAGCTTTGACTGTGGACTTTGTTTTCATTTCATGACATGGTCTGGTTATGTAGCAAACATATGCAATTTATAAATTGCTTCCATTGCCACTCTCATGAACTAGTTTATACCAAGAAAGAGTGTAAATTCGATGCCATCCCCAGGGTCTCTTTCAACAAGGTTCAGTGTGCTCGAGGCTACACTTCCAAACTGAGGAGACGATATTGTTGCCCAAAAGGCAGCCTGACAAATTACAAAGTGAAGGGGAATTTGAGAAAAAGTACGAGGTAGGCAGTTAATGGTTGTATAATGTGACTACTTAAAAAGGTTTGATGGATTTTCTTAAGATTTTTCCATTACTGAATGACATGAACCACTAGCATTTTAATCTCCCACAAAGCAGAAGTTTAAAAATCCACCCAGCATTTCTTTTTTTTCTTAATCCTGCATAAGATCACTTTTAACCTCATGTTAATTCCTATGACTCAGCATTAAAGTGAATGTGCTCGAAATGCTAGATAATTTCATGGAGGGTAATAATCGACCGGTGGTTTGGGCGTTAGGGTAGAGATTGAAGAGTGACAAGGATTCAGCCTTCAACCCAACCTGGAATTAATTTCCAGGACACATCCCATGAAAAGTGCTGTTATAATTTTAAATTGAACCTATTTTTTAAAACAGATTTATTGAAGTATAAGACTCTATATGCTATATATTATATAAAGTACAATAAATTGCACATATTTAAAGCATATAATTTTATGAGTTTTGACATGTGTATGTACTTTGAAACCATCATCACAATCAAGATAACGAACATGTCTATAATGCCCCAAAATTTCCTTATGACTATAATCCCTCCCTCCCACTCCTCTCTTGTCTATGAAGCAACCATTAATCTACTTTCTGTCACTATAGACTAGTAAACATTTTCTATAATTTTATCTTAAAATATGTACTCAGTTTTGGTCTGGCTTCTTTTAGTCAGCATAAATATTTTAAGATTAATCCACGGTGTTGTGTTATGTATCAACAGTTCATTCTTTGTATTGTTGAGTAGTATTTCATTGTATATATACACCGCCATTTGTTGACCCATTCAGCTTTGATGGACATTTGTGCTGTTCACAGTTTTTTGCTATTATAAATAAAACTGCTGTGAACAGTCCTGTACAAGTCTTTGTATGGATATATTTTGGTTTTCTTGGTTAAGTATCTAAAAGGTAGACTATCTGGGTCATATGGTGTATGTTTAACATTTTAAGAAACTATCAAACTATTTTCAAACATGGTTTTATGATCAGCAAAGTATGAGAGTTCCTGTAGCTCCATATCCTTGCTAACATTTGGTAAGATCAGTCTTTTAAATTTAGGCATTCTAACAGGTGTATATGGCAGTGTGGTTTTAATTTGCATTTCTGTAATAACTAATGATGTCGAGCACATTTTCACATATTTATTTATCATTCATAATCTTTGGTGAAGTGTCTGTTCAAATTTTTTGCTCAAAGTGGAAAGGGTTGTTTGCTTTCTTATTACTGGGTTTAAAAGTTTTTAAAATATTCTGGATACCAGTCCTTTATCAGATACACGATTTGCAAATATTTTCTCCTAGTCTGTGGTTTGTATTTTCATTTTCTTAATAATGGGTTTGAAGAGTAAAAGATTTTAATTTGGATGAAATCACATTTATCATTTTTTTCTTTCAAAGACTGTGCTTTTGGTAAGTATCTAATAAATATTTGGCTAACCTAAGGTCACAAGGACTTTCTCCTATGTTTCTTTAAGAAGTTTTACAGTTTTAGGTTTTCATTTAGGTCTATAACTATTTTTGAGTTGATTTTTATATATCATGTCAGATATGAGCCAACATTGACTTCTTTTGCATGTGGATACCCAATTTTATAGCATCATTTGTTGAAAAAACTGTATTTTGTCCACTGACCTTCCTTTTTTGCATCTTTGTCAAAAAATCAGTTGTTCATACAACTAATTTGTAGGTTGTTTTCTGAACTTGTTATTCTGCTCCATTAATCTATTTGTCTTTCTATCTTTATGGCAATATCACACTACCCTGATTACTTTAGTTTTAAAATAACTTTTGAAATCAGAAAGTTTTAGGTTTCCAACTTGATTCTTCTTAAATTGTTTTGGCTACTTAAGTCCTTTGCACTTCCATATGAATTACAGAATCAACTTGAGAAATTCTACAAAAAACAGTGGGTTAATATTTTGGTTGGGATTGCACTTTATCTTTAGATCAATATGGGGATACTTGACATCTTAACAACAGCGAGTCTTCTGATCACTGAAAATGGTATAGCCTCCAATTTATTTGGGTCTTCTTTAATTTCTATCAGCAATATACTGTAGCTTTCAAAGTTCATATCTTTCACATCTTTTATCAGATTTACCCTTATTCCATGTTTTTGCACCTAGTGATATCCTGATATATTTATTTCAGTTTCCATTTGTCTGTTGCTAGTTTATAAAAAGTACACGATTTTTATAAGCTGATCTTGTATCAAAACACAAAATACATTCAAAATACATTCTAATTATTTTTATGATTTCTTCTTTCATCCAAGAGTTATCTAGATGTATTATTTATTTCCTAAATTTTCCAAATATATTCCTATTGCTGATTACTAATTTAATTCTGTTTGGGTCACAGTATGTACCTTGGACAATCTGAATTCTTTAAAATTATCAAGACTTCTTTTGTGGCCCAGAATATGGCCTATTTTAGCAAATGTTACATACCTGAAAAGACTGTGTATTCTGTTGCCATTGGAGGCATGTCCTCCAAATGCCAATTAGATAAGTTGATAGCATTTTTCAAATCTCCAATAGCCTCATTCTATTGGTTTATTAATTATTGATAGGCAGATATGGATATCTTCAACAATAACTGTTAAGTTTCTTGATTGCACCTTGCAGTTCTATCAGTTTTTGCTTCATTTGTCTTGAAGCTCTAAGTGCATAAATATTTAGGATCAATATCACCTCTGGAAGAACTGACCACTTCATCATTATAAAATGATCTTTTTTGTCCCTGGTAATATTGTTTGCTTTGATAACTACTTTGTCTGCTATTAATACAATGAGGTTTCCTATGATTAGAGTTAACATGGTATATCTTTTCTCATTGTGTACATTTTCTCCTATTTGTGTCTCTATATGTAAAATTGTGTTTCTTGTAAGCTGCATACAGTTGAGACTTACTTTTTCAATATAATCTGAAAATCTCTGCCTTTCAATTGGGTTCTTTAGATCATTTACATTTAATGTAATTATTGGTATGGTTAGGTTTAATTCTATCAACTTACTATATGTTTCTATTTGTTTTATCTCTTTTTTACTCCCTTTTTCTTTTTTTCTGCCTTCTTTTGGCTTGAGTACTTTGTATGATTCTATTTTATATCTTTATTGTTGACTTTTTTAGCTATAACTGTTGAATTATTTTAGTGGTTTTTCTTTTTAGCGCTTAGAATATACATCTTTAAGTTATCACAGTCTACCTTCAAGTGATATAAAACTTTATGTAAGGAGTTAGAAGCCTTCTGTAGTATATTTCCATTTCTTCCTCACAACTTTTGTACCATTGTTGCCGCGCACTTTACCTTTATGTATGTTATAAACTCCTATGCTATCTTATATTATTTTGTTTAAAAAAGTTAAACAATATGATGCGTGGTGGCACAGTGGTTAAGTGTGCATGTTCCACGTTCAGTGGCCTGGGGTTCACCGGTTCAGATCCCGGGTGTTGACATGGCACTGCTTGGCATGCCATGCTGTGGTAGACATCCCACATATAAAGTAGAGGAAGATGGGCACGGATGTTAGCTCAGGGCCAGCCTTCCTCAGCAAAAAGAGGAGGATTGGCAGCAGTTAGCTCAGGGCTAATCTTCCTCAAAAAACAAAAAAAGAAAGAAAAAATCATATATTTACCCATGTAGTTACAAATTCTGGTGGTCTTCATTCCTTTGTGTAGATCTGTATTTTAACTTGTCATCATTTTCCTTCTGTCTAAAATATTTTCTTTTAACATTTCCTGTGTTGCAGATCTCCTGGTGATGAATTCTTTCAGTCTTCTTGTGTTTGAAAAAGTATTTTTGAAAGATATGTTGATGAATTTTGAAATCTAGGTTAACAGTTGTTTTTTTTCTTTCAGCACTTTAAAGATGTTGTCTTCTAGCTTGCATTGTTTCTGGCACTAAATCACAGCAGTAACCCTTATTTCTGTTCCTCTGTATGGAACATGCTTTTTGTCTCTGGCTGCTTTTAAGATTTTCTCTTTATCACTGGTTTGATTAATTTGATTATGATGTACTACCTTGGTGTAATTTACTTCATGTTTCTTATGATTGGAGCTCATCAAGTTTCTTGTTTTGTGTGTGGGGTGGGATGGGGTGGAGTGGGTAGGCTTGTAGTCTTAAGCTAAACTGGAAAAATTTGGGCCATTATTTCTTCAAAATTTTGGGAATTTCAGTACATCTTAGGCAACTTGAAGTTGTCCCCAGCTCATGAATTTTAAGTTTACTTTATTTTCTCTCTCTCTGTGCATTTCACTTTGGATAGTTTTTATTGCTATATCTTCAAGTTTACTACTCATTTCTTCCACAGTGCCTAGTATGTTATTAATAACTTCCAGTGTATTTTTCATCTCATTCATTGTAACTTTCATGTCTGGAAGTTTGATTTAGGTCTTTTATCTAACTTACATGTCTTAACTTAGCTTTTTGAACACAGAGATTACGATTATAATAAAAGTTTTAACGTACTTGACTGCTAATTCTAACATTGCATCAGTTTTGGCACAGTTTCAATTGATTGATTTTCCTCTTATTTTGGGTTATATTTTCCTATTTCTTTACATACAGAATAATTTTTATTTGGATGCCAGATACTGTAAATTCTATCTTGTTTTGTACTAGATATTTTTATATTCCTATAAATATTCTTGAGCTTTATTGTGAGTTGCAGTTAAGTTACTTGGAAACATTTTGATCCTTTCAGGTCTGGCTTTTAAGGTTTGTTGGGCATGACCAAAGCAGCACTCTGCCTGGCTAATGAATCATAGGGTTTTCCAGTCTGGCTGGCAGGAAGAGTCACTATTCCCAGATCTATGTAACAACTAAGTATTAGTCCCTCTAATCCATTCAGAAAGTTCTTTCTGCAGTCTCTCATAATTTACTCACATGCATGAGCTTATCTGTTCTCTTCTGAATATTCAAGAGGGACTCTCTTCAGCTCTCTGGAGTTCTCCCTGTATGCAGCTCTCTGCTTTCAGGTGCTCTATCTTGTGAATTTTAGCCACTTTGGTCTCTCTGGACTCTCAGCTCTATCTCTTCAACTTAGGGAGGTCTCTGGTTTCTGCTCTCTGTAATGTGGCCTGGAAACATTCTGGGGCAATGGAAGAGCTCCTCTCCTTTGTTTGCCATCTCTCAGTGACCACTGTCCTTATTGACTTTTGATGTTCTAGGTTTTAAAAACTCTTGTTGCATAGATTTTTTTTAAGTTTTCTGATGTTCCTGCTTCAGTTGGGAGGGCAAATCAGGCCCCCTTTGCTCCATCTAGGTTGCAGCTAATGTTTTCCTTTAAATAAAGGAATTAGGCATATCCTATCTTGAGAAAACATTTGGCTACATGGAGCCAGAAACCAATTACAGAACTATGAGCTATATTATGTATTCTGATTAATTTTGGCTGCTCTTGTTTTGTGGAATTAAACATATTTTAATTTTTCTTTGCTTCTATGTGGAAACCAAGAAAATAACTGTCACTGTTTAGTCTTGTTTTAATCAGAAGCTGTTAAGTCAAACGAATGAATGAAATTAAAGCAAGGAAGTATAATGAATAAAACATTGCACAAGAAATAAGACCTTACATTCTATATGACATGTAATGAACTCAAGTTCAAAAGGATCACTAAAGAACACATTTAGTGATTAGTTCTCACCTTTTTACTTGGTAATTATTTCCAAAATAGTGCCTTTTACATGACCTGTTAGTTCACAAACATTTTGAAAATTAATTGGGCAATATACTTTAAGAGTTATAAACATGCTGCTACCTTTGACTTGTCAAGTGTCGCCCTCAGAATATTTTATAAAAACTAATTATTACTTTAAGTAGGCATAAAAGTGAAATGCATAAAGGTAATCTATGTAATACAATTTATAGTAGTCAATAATTGCAATATTTCAAACATGTTATATATGACAACATTTAATCTTTACAACAACCTCTCAGAACAGGTATTGTTATCACACATATGAGGAAGTTGAGGCTGAGCCTGTCAGTAAATAGCAAGAGGAGAGGCTGAGATTCAAATCCATTCTGACTCCAGACCCATGCCTTTTGCTCCTAGACTCTAGCAACTCTAGAAAAGTGAAAACAGAGATTTGTTACAATAACTGGGCATGGACGGTTTTACCCCCCACCCACTCTAACTTCTAAAGTGTCCATTGCTGTCATAATTCATTTTTATTTTTACTTTTTGTAGACTAGATGGATCTTTTTAAAAAAATCAATAAAGTAATGTCACCAGAAAATCATCCTGGATTTTAGCAATGAAGGGAGGTTGGGAAGCATCTCTGTCCTCTAGAATTCATGAACAATATGAGAAAATCACTACTTAAGCTCTGGGGTAAAGAATGGGAGTTTCCTGGGGATGTTCTAGTCTTCTCTTCAATGCCTGATCCAGCAGTTTCCTAATTTATTTAAAATAAATCAGCGTGGGAACGTGTAGAAATTGACAGAAACGGGGACTTGACAAGCTCAAAAAATTCCAGGGGGAGCAAAGGAGGAGTCCCCTCCAGTGCAGGGTTGCTTCCCTTTCTGAGGTGGAATATCCTCTTTGGGATATGAGATGAAGAGAGCCAACGTGCTGTTTATGCTTTACAAGCTCTATAAAAAAAAGCAAAAGCAGCAACCCTGTCCTGGTCATTGCTGGCCTGACAACACGTGTATTGTAGTTTATCTGTCACTAAATTTTATTTTTCTAAACAGATTGAGTGAGTAACAAAATCCCCCTATTTCTAATGTGTGGAGCTTAATCATAAACACTCCAAAGCAAAGGAAGCCCACTTCTGCTAAGTCAGCCTCTGTGGTGGCTGTTAGGAGATGGTGCAGCGGTTAAGAGGTGATGACCATCCCCTGAATAAGCAGCAAGCATCCTCCTTGCTTGTGGATGCCAAGATCTGACTCAGTCCCTTGATTCCCTATTTTCAGATACAGAACTTAAGATGGGGCCAGGTAACAGTTCAAACCAAGGTCCACCTTGAGTCACTGGCATTGTTTTCTATAGACCGTTACATCCCTGCAAAGCAAAGGGACCTCTGCTGAAAATGTCCTGTGCTGGCACTAATGACAAAATAAGGATTGGCTGATGACAGAACTTCTTTTCTTGCCAAATAAAAAAATTTGTTTTCTTTTTTGAGAGTCTAAAGTTAAGAGAGCTCAATATAATTGGCCCACCTGAGTGAGTGGGCAAGGGAGGATTGGAATAACATATATTCTTAATTCCTCAAATTCTTTAGGGACAGATGGAATACTTGTTGAAGGTGTAATGGAAAGATTTCCACTCCCAGTGACTTCACTTACTAGCTGTGTGACACAGGACACAGTTAATGCAAGCTCTTTAAACGTCGGTTTCCTCATCTTTAAAACAGAGAAAAAAGTCTCTGCTTCACAGATACATAAGGCCCTTAGTACAGTTCCTGGTACATATCAAAGGCTTCCAGTAAATAGTTCTGATATAGGAGTTTTATAAATATTTAATGATATATGTCAAAAGTCATGAATGATATTGGTTGTATCAATTACAGTAGAATCAATTGAGGAGCTTTACAAAAAATATACAAGGACATACATACATGTAAACATATACACACGTACTTACAAACACACATAGATACATATTCATTGTAGCCATGTCAGAATTTCTGAAATGACCAAACTAGGATAGGGCCTAACCACAACACTATTTTTGAAGCTCCCCAGGAGATTCTAATATGCAACCATAATTGAGAACCACTGGACAGAGGTTCTTAATCTGAGGTCCATAGAACTCTTGGTAGAATAAGGGAAATTCATGCAACCTGGATGGGACAAAATTTAGACCTTTATTTTCACTGAAATTTAGCATCTCCTCATGAATACAACAAACCACAGGAGCACTATCAATACTGTAACCTTGCACCACCAGAAACCACAGAAAATGATCACACAGTTGCTGTAGATATCTCAAGGTGTCACTTAGAGTCACCATTACACCAAAATTGCAGTAGTTATTAGACCTGCCACTAGATTGTATTTTTAGCGACTTACCAAAGAGTAACACATATTACTATGTCACATTTTAAAAAATATTTTGATCATTTGATTTTAATATAATGGGAATCCTTTGTAAACTATATAATTTTATTTTATGCTTTCCAAAACACTCTGTAAAGAGGTTCTTAGGCTTTACCAGGGTGCTAAGGACCCTGGCACACACAGGAGGTTAAGAACATTATATTTAGAGGTGACTGATGAGGAAAGCACCTTCAGCAATGCTGATGAAGAGCGACTTCTTTGGAGTCATTTTGAACTTACTGTGTGCAATGCTGATTGATTCTCAGCAACGAACTGAGAAAGGGTTTCAGTAGAAATGTGGTGTATTGTAACAGAAGTATATTTACATATCAATTGTTCTTCTTATTAATTTCTATAACAAAGCCATCACTCTTTTCTATCTTCACCAGCTGATTCACTGCTGAATCTTTATCTTTTGCCTAACTCTTACACTAGCTGCCACAAATGATAGAAAATGTCAGTCTTCGCTTGCTAATTCAGTGCAATCTGACAAAATGCAGCATGTATTTTTTGGTAAAATTTCTTTTCCAAGCCTAAAATATATAATTTCTAAAGCTTTTGCAGTGAGAATGAAAGATTCACTTAAAATTGACTTCTGTAAGCCCTATTAAATAGTATATTTCATAATAAGCATTGCAAAATCTCAGCTTAGGAGCAAAATAAGTCTTAGCTAGTAATAAATTGTCACTACAATGATCAGTCTGCCAAATTAAATTCACGGATAAATAAAAGAAAACCTTGAAAGCCACTCAGAAGTCTAGTATATGTGTAGGCTTTGGTACAACACTGATAGTTAACAAACAAGCCATTATAGTACATTTCAGGGAGTCTTGATGCCTTTATATTCAAGATATTCTTTCAGCTGTTTCCTCTAGTTCATGGTCAACTGGTGCCTACTTGCTCTGGAAACAGGGATACTAGTTGCTGCTATTAGCTGACCTAGCCACAAACAGCTAGCACAATTTCTTTTTCAGAAAAGTTAGCCCTTGCTTAGAAGCTGCCAGAGTGGTTGAATTATCCAATCCCTGTCATTAAAGGTGGCAGCCACGCACTCGAGAATGATGTGGGAAAACTCCAGTGAGAGTGATAATTAAACCTGGAAAATGAAAGGGTCACCTTCTTTCATTCACCTCATTGGGTTTGGCATCAGAGTAATTCCAAAACAGTGGGGGATACTCTGCTCTCAGCATGGCAATATCTAGGTGCACACACATTATTTCTCTGAGTTCAAATGGGAATGCAATTTTAATTGTATTTAAAATGTTATCTTTGATATGGGGAGTAAACATGTTAGAAATTAGTTCTAGAAATGTAGGAAAAGAATAATCAGTATAATCTAAATGGTGGAAGAATTATAAACAAGAAAAGAATGCATTGTTTTCACAGGAAAAAAAGCATTATAGGAGAAGAAAATTGTTTCCAGGGAAATTGAAAAGAACATTTAAACGTGTCTCTTCTTTCCACTTGACTGTGGAATCATAAAGCAAAGGTTTTGTCTCAGCTTTCTTGTTACTTACTGCCCATTTCTTGGAGGCCATTATTATAACATCCTACTCCTGCCCAAGAGAGGGCAGAAAGTATCAGGTAAGCTTAAGACAAACCATTGGTGGGAGTTATTTTCCAGGAAAAGGGCTTTTTTTTTTAAAGATAAGTTGGCTTATCTAAATACTATTGAACCAATATTTGGGACATTATATTTCATACCATTCTTATGTTGCATTACAAATTTTAAGGGCCTGAAATGATATTGCAATATAGGCAGGTGCACCACAGAACACTATTATTAGACAGGAGCATGGATGCTAAAAGTGAATTTCAAGTTCAAATTCTGGCTTCACCATATAATAGCTGTGTAATCTTGGGTATTCTATTTCACCTCTGTGTGCCTCAGTTTCCTTATCTGTGAAATGGGGAAAATAATAGTACCTTATAAGGTTGTTGAAAGACTAAATGAGTGTTATTAAAATACAGGAAGCAGTTATAACCCCACCTAGTGCAGAGTGAATATTACATAAGTGCTTATACTTATTACTATTATTATTTTGCATTTTCAGTACCTAGCATAGTACTTAACACTGCAGTCCAAGTTTACAATTATATTAATAACCCTTTTTATGGTTGACCACTTTTTGTCCTTGTCATTCTGAGAAAAGCTTCCAAAACATGTGGGTCCCTTAAAAAACAAACAGCTCAAATTAATTGTTATTAGAGTTGACTGTATAATGTGAAAATGGAGATGATTGCCACATCAAGCTCAGAAAGTGAAAGATCCCTAGTAAGCAGAAGCTACAGATGGGTCTTGATAGTTCCCTTTACATCTGAAGGGTTGACTTGCAGAAGATCAATTATATTCTAAGTGATCATATTTTGATTCAAGGTAAGAGAGAATTTGAAACAATTAGAGCTTTCTAAAACAAACAAACAAAAACTGATGGTCTGTGTAATAGTGTGATGTCTAAAGTCCTTTTGTAAGATTTTCTGATTTATAAGTTTGTAGGTAAATATCCACAAACTTCATTAGATTTTAAAATACTTATTACTAGAATACTTGAAGTGTTCTCATTTGTCTTTGAAGGATTATTGCAGAAAAACCTTTTCTACAACATAAACACACACATTGCCCCAAATCTTAACCCCATTCACTACCAGCTCATTGAGAAAGAGAGAGAGAGACAGAGGAATGTGTGTGTGCGTGTATGTGCATGGAGGGTAGGGGTGAGGAGGGGAAGGGGAGAAAGAGAATGAATGAGTGACAGTAAGGACAACCCCAACCAATTATTGAAGAGAAAATACTATCCATATATAGTATTTATAGGCAACACATAAAATCCACAAAGGAATGAAATATCTTATGTAAGTCTGATTTTACTGTAATATTTATGCACAGTACTTTAAAAGAAAAAAAAGGTTTTATAAAAGATAGTTGACTCATTTAGTATAAAGGTTAAAATTATTTGGTAGATTATTTCCCACTGAAAAAATACAAATAAGCTATATAAGAAGATATTCTGCTTCTGCCTCAGGTTTATATTTAAAATGATTTATAGTCTGCAATTTCTTCCTAAGGTCATCACCTTCATAAATACTAGCCACATACAGTGAAAACCAACTCAATAAAATGAGTATTTCATTTCTCTTCCTCCTGCTTATGTAGATACTTCTTCCATCTACATGGCACCCATTTATAACAAAGCCTTACATTGTGTGGATTTTTATGAGTTCTTGAGCTTTTCTTTCTTTTTTATCTTTCTATGCATCAGCAAAGCAACTGGCAGATTCTTTAATAAAATATATTATACACATTAATATTTATAAGCCTATGAATTGGATGTTTAAATAAACATTCACCAACTTACGCCAATTCTTTTGTTTTAGACATTAAATCACACTTACATTGTCTGGAAAGTCAGCCTTTAGTTCAGTGACACTTTGACACCAATATGCAGCCGTTTTTTCACTGATGAGCTCAATATTCAGGAAGGAGCTTTGTCCAGGGCCATACATGGGGCCAGAGGTGATCCCCCGGATGATTCTGGGTGAAACATTTGTCACGATGTCCTGATGAAAGAGTAAAGATATTGGGTCTCCTTTTGACAAAGAAAAACTATGATCTTTAATCATGTTGATCATTACCATATTAAGCATTACTCTATGCTTATTTCCATACGACAATAGTTTACGAAGTCCCTTCTCATATTTTTACAGAAGAATTTTTTAAATATATTTTAAATTACAGTTGAACATAAACTACTTCCAAATGAAAGAGTAAAATAAAGTATTTTTTAGCTTTATTTAAATTACATCTTGTAATTAAAAGATTAGCATAATGAAAAAATAAAAAGACGTAAATTCACTTACACTGGTTTTGGGCACACACATTTTAATCTGTTTGCAATTAAATAATAAATAAAAACATGATAAGTAAACTGTAAGACTATCATTTCAGTCTATTTAATCTAAGTATCTCCAATGAAATTTTAACTCCAATAAGAGTTAATGTTTGTAAAGAAAAAATATATTTTTTTTCTTAAAAAGTAATTCCAATGTAAATTGGCCAAGGAGTACATATTAGTACAACTGGCTCATCAAACTTTAACACATACTCTAACAAATAATTGGGTCAACTTACCTAGAAGATTCTAACTATAAATTCACATTCAATGAGAACTCACTTTTCCCAAGACTGAAATGAGTATATCAATAACTTCCTGATAACTATAAACAGTAAACAGTCAAATTAACTTGCTTGTTAAGTGTAATTAACAATCCACAATTACTTCCAAAGCTGTATTAACAAAGAAGAGTAACATTCTTACATTACAGAAAACTAAAAAGAAACAAAGAAGGAAAATGTTTCTTCAGCCAACTTCCAATTAAAATTAATTTTGAGTAAAGGTCATTTAGTTAAGAATTTATCAGAATTAGTCATTTAAGTACCCCTCCTTACCATCTTGTCACTTTTAGTGAGATAACATGAACCCCCATTAGTATATAGCAATTAAGGTCAATTTACATATTTTAATTAAGAACCACCCCATATAAAACAATTAGCGTAATAGGCATACTAACTGGATTTCATAACATTTGGACGTTTTTCCAACTAGATAGACAGGAAACCTTAATTAGCATTAATTAGCGCTGATCTGCATATGTTTGATAAGGCATACCCTTGCCACAAAAGATTATTTATTCCTGAATCTGCCAAATGCTACAGTTGCAGAGGATAAAAGGACTTTTCTTCACATTGCATGTTAATTTCTGGTAATTTACATTCACTTTTACATTCGAATTAGTATATTATAAAATAAATGGTATAAATGTTACAATAAGCCTCCTTAAATATGTACATTTTTACTTATAGGAATCCTGCCAGTTAATGTTTTACTAATTAAGCCATTCCACTTCTATTGTAATTGTGGGCAACACCACCAGGCTTACTTTGATTTGCTATTCTGAAACCATGTTACACAATCTTAATGGATAAAATAACAAGTAGAGTCACTCCAGGAAGCTCAAGCCTAGTGGGTCAAATTTCTATCTTGGCAAATGCTTAAAAGTACGCTCTGCATCCCTGCAGGTGGCTTCTGCACAGCTCACCTAGTAGGTACTCTCGTGCTACCGTGGTCTGATAAGTCAATTCTAGAAATGTTTCATTCAAATGAGGCTGGTTTTCCTCTATGCTCCAATTTTTAAGAGTCATACTTTCAAGCCTTGAGGGCCTCCTTTCCCTTCCTATACTCCCTACTCTAAATGCTCTCCATCTAAATAAGTCCAATCTAGGCCACAGGCTGTGCCCTGTACAGGAAAACATGGCCAAGCAAGTGAACAGAGTACATATTCAGTTCACCAAGGCACGTGCCCTCCCACTGGGTAGTTCCACAAAGAAAGGGGTACCTATTTTAGATGACCATTCTGTAATTTATATTGGCCTGGAAGCAACACTTTCTGCTTATGCAAAAAAACTGATTCATGTATTACCAGTGCCCCTGCACCAGCCCATTCTTCAGGTCTTAGCTGACACTTCAGTCTCTTTGGGAAGCCTCTCTGATCTCTCCAACACCAAGTCTTAATAAGATGCTATGACTTATGCCACCATTGCAATATATACCTTCCCCAACTAGCAAGCTTAATACTCTGTATGCTGATTGTCTATATTCTGGTCTGAACCTTCCACTAGAGTGTAAGCTTTGGAAAGGAAGAAACTATATCTTATTTACTACTACGTGCCCAGCTGGCCTGGCCTTTAGTAGGTGCTCTAATAATGTTTCTTAAAGGGGTCTAGACTAAAACCCTAGGCACTAGAATAGGTCTTGTCCTGAGGTTTGGGACTATAAAGTATTTATTGCTGGCCTCATTCTGTTGCTGAGCAGACAAGTGGGTTGGGCTTATATTCAAATTTCAGGTACTTGTTCTGTGCTTAGATCCTTTCCTACTAGTCCACTCCTTTAGAACTGGGGTCCTTATTTGCTTCCCCTGATCCCTCAGGCACACCCTCTCCCCCGCACTCTACTATGGTTAGATCCTGGTACCAGCATGCTGTGATACAGACTGCACATTACTCCATCTCTCCCCATCTCAGCTACTGTAGAGCCTTGATAACACGAAGAATGCTTCAACTTCATCCTTCTGCAGGTTCCAAGACCTTCCTGATTACTGGCCCTAAATTGTTGGGTTTATCTGATCCCTGGGATCCAAATCGAATGACCCCATTCAGGTATAATCCAACTCATGCTCTTCTGGTTCTGGTGGATGTGAATTCCTAACCTGGTTCATGGCCACCAAGAGGATTTCTTAGCTAATGAACTATCAGGACTCTAACCAACTGTAGTTGCCTCTTGTGTCTGTGCCCTAGGCTGGGCCCACATCTTCACAGTATGTGTAGAAAATATTTTAATGTCATAAAATAAAGAAGACACAGAATGGAAGAGTTGTACCTATACTGAGTAAAGAAAAATTTGACAGTCCAGGAATTCTAAGCCATATGCAATTTTACAGTAACCCTCCTAACAACAACTAGGCTAGCAGCCCACGACAGCCAAAAGGGTCAACAGTTGGCAAGACTTAACTGGAGGACAGTCAAGCAAATTCTTCTTTCTTGAAATGTCCCCCCTCAGTGATACCTTAAAACCTAAAATTCCACCCTTAGAGATTTTTCCTTTGGGTACTGTGAGCTAAGCTTATTGTTAATGTTGGAGTTGTTTTATTTTTCTCTTCCATAATTCAGTGTTAAGCTGTACATATACCAGGGGAGGATTATCAACAATCTACTTAACCAAGATCAAACAGGCAGTACAAAGTAAATCAAAGAGTAATTTTATCTACTTTATGATCGGGATTGCTTATTCCTTTATGTTGATTATAATAGGGAGTATTTCTGTAAACAACTCCATTTTCTCTTTCCTTAACTCAAGCAAAGAAAAAAGATCCTGAACAGCTGCCCATATTACAGATGCCTACTGTGTAGAACTTATCAGTTATCAGTGAGTCAACTGTTACCAGCATAGCAATTTAAAAATTCAACATATTCCAAATTCAACTAAAGTACTGAAATTTCAGTATGGTCACCTGGTGATAAATCAGTAACAGAAATTTTATCCTAGGTTTTCTTTCCAAAATTCAGTCATTTTTCCTACTACTTTGTCAAAAACCTTCTCCACTGACTTGAGACTTAGAATTTTAAAACTAAGTGAAAGATGAATGAAAACTTGGATACTACCAATTATCCTTGGTTATTCGATTAGAGTTAGAGCTTCAATAATTGGGCAATAACTTACTAAAGCTTTTGACCTGGGAATACTTCAATTTGAGCATGATTTTATAAGATAATATTTTGCTTTAATATTTAATAGCTAAATCATGTTAGCATTGCTTAAGGGAGTTAATATAATAAAATAAACATCATCAAGACTAGTTAGAACAGATAAGAGTTCATTCTCTATAACAAAGAAGATGAATTACCATAGTTCTAATCTTCAGGGCATTAACAATATCCAGATTTTAAAAAGTTGATCTTTATAGATAAGTAAGCATTAAGTGATATCTCTGCTTTATGTGATATTGTAACTACCATTATAAAATCGAGTGTTAGTGACCTCTTAACATGTGAAGTGATGATAGTGATTTTTCAGCATTAGTAAAGAGATTTAAATGGTAAATAGACTGATTATATTTGTTTGTTTAAGTTCATTTACTTGACCTCTCTTCTCCTAAAAAGCTATATTGTGTTTCCATGGTTACTACTGGATGAAGATAGTCACAATAGCCTCAAAGAACAGAAAAAGGAAACTTTGCAAAGATGTTCCGGTAAGAGACTAGGAAAAATTTGGGGTGCAAAAAATTTGGATGAAAAGGAAAAATAACATTTGCAGAGTGAACCACTGCTACTATATCACAACAAATGAATTTTAGAATCATGTAAAAAGCTGTGGAAAAATATCTAGATTATGATCCCTAAAACAAGCAAAACAATACAACACATTGCTTAGTGAAACATACTTACGTGATCAAATATAAATATAAGTAGGAGAATAATTAAAAATAATTCAGGGGAGCAGTTATCTCTCGGAGTAGGTCGATGCTGGGGGAGAAACCGGGGAGGGTGGAGCAAGAAAGGCTTTCTAAAAGTATTAGCGATATATAATTTTAAAGATGCTTTATTCCTGGAATGCTGAAACACCTGGTAGAATGAGAAATCTGTGTAATGAGCTCTGTGGTAGCATAGTGCCTATTGTTTACGCTATCAAGAAAGTTTTATCGGTTTACCAGAAAACCTGTAACTTAAACCTAATGGATATTTGTTCCGTTTTTGATTTCCAAGATTCTGCTGTGAACTTCCTGTTTTTGTCAAACATATATTTTAGTTATTTGGTTTTATAAGCTAGGACTTCAAAAATGAAATGCATTGCAGGACAAATTTTCTTCTAAAATATGTCACACTCTATATGAGTGGGATTTAACTATACATTATTTCATAAACGAGAAGAATCACTTTGCAAATAAATCTAACAATAAATATCCTCTTATATAATATGAGCCCATCATTATAAATCTGGCATACTGCTACCCTGGGAATAGCAAAAAGTAAAATAAAATTCAACAGTGGCCCAGTTTCTAGTGCAACTCCACTATAATGAAAGACTCTAACATTTTATTTTCTTCATAAACAAAGTTTATTAATATTTGATTATTCCCTAAAGTAAACTTTCTAATGGTCAGAATAATCTCTACTTGGTTATTTTGGAGGGGTGGAATCAATAGGATGAGAATTTGTTCTCAATGCATCAATTTTTCCATCCTAATATCTTACACAAAGAGAACACTCAAAAACCAACGGAATCAGTGATAAAATTTACGTTTGTCATCAAGAACTTTAAATCTGTCTATCCACATGGAAAACACAGTAAACAACAAAAACAATGTTATCCTAGAAATAGAAGATAAATTATCAGAGATATAGTGGCATTGAAATTCCAGAAACAATAATAATTTTTATGGCATAAATCTTTCACATACTTCATCTCATTTGATTTTCACAACTCATTCATCGTGCTGCTAATGCTAAAAGTAGGGCTTGGAGAAATTAAAGTGACTTGTCCACCGTTGCACCTGCCTAGTGAGCTTTGGAGACGAGACTAGAATTCAAGTGCATTTATGTGATATGAATAATAACAATATTAGTGACCTCTTAACAGTTGATGTATGTGATAATAATTGGGACTGACTTTAGCTGCAAGAAAAACAAATCAACTTAAACAAGCTAAATTTAAAAAAGTAGAATGTGGTATATTTACTTTAAGGGAAAGCAATATCTCACATAATGCAAGGAAGGAAACGCAGCTAAAAGGAAACAGAGCTAGGAATGTTTCTCTGTCCTTCTGTCTGCATATCTCTTCATTCTTCTCTCTCGCTACAGAAGTCTTTCCTGTCTCTGTTTCATATGATAAAACATAGGCCCCTGACTGGTCCCAAGTTTACAAGTTATAGGTATAATCAATCCCCAAAACTGGTGGCAGAGATGCTGATGGGCTTAACTTGGGTTCGATGTTCACTCTGACTAATTACCTATATCTAGCAGGGTAGAATTAATTAGAATTTACATAGATGCTCATATAAACAAAGATGGAGTAATTAAGAACTGAGCAAGTAGTCTTAAAGGAATCTACTACACCACGCAGGTTCACCCTAGAAAGCTCAGAGGAAAATACCATATAGATATCGATAAAAGGTAATAAGCTAGGAAAATGGCTGTAGAACAGAAAATAATTATCATTTAGTGAAATGAAACTCTCCATAGTCTTGAATCAACTGTAATTATCCATTTCCTATTCCTGTGGCCCAAAGATCAAAGTTCTAAGAACTCTGTGAAATCCTCTTGTGCTTTAGGCTACATTGGGAATTCTGTAATTCCAACGTGTTGCTGTGATGGAGTGTGAGTCTTGGGCTGTACTGAAGTGAGTGAATTGGATACTCTACGTAAAGGGTAAGATAGTGGAAGAAGAGGGGATAAACAAACAAATAATAATATATTTTGTTCTAGAATGACTAGGAAAACAAATACAATCTAATTAGGCTTAAAAGAGAGGAATGTTGAATGGAAACTGAACATACTGAATATCTACTATATGTCCAGGAAGAAATTTAACTCACATGCTCTCTAGAGCTCCCCTTGGGCCAAATGTCCCCACCTCCTGATAGTATCAAACAGCTAGAGGATTTAGTGTCTCAC
The DNA here is from genome assembly GCF_021613505.1 of Equus quagga. NCBI lineage: Eukaryota > Metazoa > Chordata > Mammalia > Perissodactyla > Equidae > Equus > Equus quagga. The sequence goes on from NC_060284.1 coordinate 31,308,045, forward strand.
ACTGCACAAATATGGAAATTAGTTTTTGAATTTTACTTATGTATGACTGTAAAATACTGGGTCACAGACTTGTACACAAGCCTTTTGTCTTCCCTCTTGCCCTTCTGCAAAAAGCTTATAACCTTGTGAACAGGACATTAAAAAGTAATTTGTTTTGCTCTTTGACTTTATCAAGTGTCAAACTGGCTTCACTATATCACAGAGAGGTTGTAGGATATTGAGTGAAATAATATTGCACATGCCTGACATGTGGTACTTGATAAATAAATATTTATTCATTCATCAACTGACCAGCTTCAGAAACAGTCAAAACAGAAGTCGCGAGGGTTCAAGTGACCAGTCTTAACTAGTGCACGGGCTGAAGCTGGGGACACAACAGAAAATGAGGATGGGAAGATTGCATAGAGTTGGGTCAGATTAGAGACTCCTGAGTGACTGTTGTAAGGAGTTCAGATTTTTTCCTGCAGGCTTTGAGAATCCATTGTGTTCTGTCTCCTATTCAAGTTATTAATACCATAGCGCACAGCAGCTGTGCATTCAGAGAGATAAGTTTTACAAGAAACAGATGAAGAGCTTTTTCAGCGCTGATATCAGATGGATTAGAACGTGATTAATCAACAGACAGACTGATTAAATTATTGGGTTCACTGTTCAGATAAGAGGTTTTGGATACACTCTGCCAAACTGTAATTAACTTAGAAATTTCTGCTGGCCTGCTTATAAGATGATCATGTGATATGCTTTGAAGAAATCTTTTAAGGCCCAGAACAGCAGCTGCGAAGGTGTAAGCATGAGTCAGTTCTAATGATTATTAAACATCTTCAAGTATTAGAGCAGAATTTTCATTGAAAGTGATAAACATTAAGAAAGAAAATGTTACTTTTTATAAAACTTGTATAAATCCTCTGGTTTTACTCTAGAAGCCACTGTAAATGAAATGGCTATTATTTAAGGAAGGGAGCCTCTAAAACAATCAGACAGGAGTTTCCCATTTCTGCAAAATCGTTAACAAGATGTTGAGAGAAACTCTCACAATATAGTACATTTAAAAATACTGGACAAGATATGGAAAAACAAAAACAGAAGATGCACAACTGTACTGGTGTCAAAATAAGGAAACTTCTCAGAGATCAGAAATGACAACAGAGCAGAGGTCCACAAGGACAAACTAGCTGTACAGTGATGTTTGCCCTCAAGGTTTCTGTCCGTCCCTGGTGGCCTAGAGGCTGAGTTCTAATGGCTTACAAACCTCTGAGAGAACAGACAAAGTCAGGGCCAGAGCATGGCGGCGGGTACATTAGAAACCTCCACATAAGGCAGGACCAACAAAAAGTGATGCTGTCAATCGGTGAGCTAGAAAATAACCATAGGGCAATGGGTGGGGCATGTGTCTATATCAGCCTTCATACTGGATAAAAAAGAAACTGTCTCCTCTAAGAATTCAAACTTGAGTGGGCCCCAAAATCACAAGCTGAAAATTTGGTTTAAACGTGGCTCCTGATCATGGTGTCCTCAGATGACCAGTAGAAGCCGTGGGGACCTGGATTTGGCCCCCCCAGATATGTCTCTTTGGCATGAGGATTATTGGGCTGATTGCTTTTGATAAACTGGGACTGGCAAGGAGGCTCTGAGGAGTGGAACTTGCTTGCCCTTTGTTAGGAGACATTTACATTTGTAAGGTAAATCTCTATCTGTAAAAGGTGCCTCCCTCTTTGTACCAGGAAGAAGAAAGGAGATGACCTTCTCTCTAGAAACTCTTAATCAATACCAAAGGCAAGGACTTAAATCTACATTTTATTGTGCTTGTCTGGTAACCTCCTGTAACTGACTTCACTCCCCCTCCCAACGTTGGCATTTCTTTAAGGATTAAGCATCTTTCCTTAGGCTAGGAACTGATTGCTGCTCTCACCTGTGACCACCCAGCTCAAGACAATAGACTTGCCTTCTGCTATGCCCTCCGAGATAGCAGACCATTACCTGCTGTGTCCATCAAGCACTGTGCTGACAGGGCAATCTTGTGACTATTGTGGGAGGGACATTTCAATCATATGTGAAACATCCTGTTTGGGGATATATAACCACTCTGTGCACCCCACTTCTTCGGTGTCCTTTCTTCCTTCAGGAAGAAAGGCCCTGGGCCATGGTCCTCATAAAGCTTTGTTTAATTTTCTCTTGCTATTCTGTCTCATGTGAATTTAATTCGTTCTCCAGCCAGACGAACCCACTTTGGATAGAGGAAATGTCTTCCTTCCCTACAAAGCCATCTCAAGCCCTCTCTGGAGGAATTTTTGCCCCAGGTATCAAAAAATTCCCGTAAATAAATTTCCAAGGAATGTGAGCTTACAATAGAATTCTGCTAAATAAATGAGGAAAAAAGACATCATGGGTGAGGGCCAGGAGGAACAGAAAGCTACAAAATCAGATCCACAAAAAAAATGCAGATACTGATGTTAAAAAAGATGCAGCAGCCCCAAAATGGAGTCACTTACCCCCTACAAAAGTAAACCAATAAACCGAATACAGGAATACATCAAAAAGATTATACACCATGATCAAGTGGGATTTATACCAGGGACACAGGGATGGTTCAACATCTGCAAGTCAATCAATGTGATACACTACATTAACAAAATGAGAAACAAGAACCATATGATCATCTCAATAGATGCAGAGAAAGCATTCAACAAGATCCAACATCCATTTATGATAAAAACCCTCAATAAAAAGGGTATAGAAGGAAAGTACCTCAACATAATAAAGGCCATATATGACAAACCCACAGCCAACATCACACTCAACGGACAAAAACTGAAAGCCATCCCTCTGAGAACAGGAACAAGACAAGGGTGCCCACTTTCACCACTCCTATTCAACATAGTACTGGAGGTGTTGGCCAGAGCAATTCGGCAGGAAAAAGAAATAAAAGGAATCCAAATAGGCAATGAAGAAGTAAAACTCTCGCTGTTTGCAGACGACATGATCTTATATATAGAAAACCCCAAAGAATCCATAGGAAAACTATTAGAAACAATCAACAGCCACAGCAAAGTTGCAGGATATAAAATCAACATACATAAATCAGTAGCATTTCTATACACTAACAATAAACTAACAGAAAAAGAACTCAAGAACTCAATCCCATTCACAATCGCAATGAAAAGAATAAAATACCTTGGGATAAATTTAACCAAGGAAGTGAAAGATTTATACAATGAAAACTACAAGACTTTCTTGAAAGAAATTGATGACGACATAAAGAGATGGAAAGACATTCCATGCACATGGATTGGAAGAATAAACATAGTTAAAATGTCCATACTACCTAAAGCAATCTACAGATTCAATGCTATCCCAATCAGAATCCCAATGACATTCTTTACAGAAGTTGAACAAAGAATCCTAAAATTCATATGGGGCAACAGAAGACCGCAAATTGCTAAAGCAATCCTGAGTAAGAAAAACAAAGCCAGAGGCATCACAATCTCTGATTTCAAAACATACTACAAAGTTACAGTGATCAAAACAGCATGGTACTGGTACAAAAACAGGTGCACAGATAATGGAACAGAATCGAAAGCCCAGAAATAAAACCACACATCTATGGACAGCTAATCTTCGACAAAGGAGCTGAGAGCCTACAATGGAGAAAAGAAAGTTTCTTTAACAAATGGTGCTGGGAAAACTGGACAGCCACATGTAAAAGATTGAAAATTGACCATTCTTTTTCACCATTCACAAAAATAAACTCAAAATGGATCAAAGACCTAAAGATTAGGCCTGAAACAATAAGTCTTCTAGAAGAGAATATAGGCAGTACACTCTTTGACGTCAGTTTCAAAAGAATCTTTTCGGACACCATAACTCCTAAGATGAGGGAAACAACAGAAAGCATAAACAAATGGGACTTCATCAGACTAAAGAGCTTCTTCAAGGCAAGGGAAAACAGGATTGAAACAAAAAAGCCCACTAATTGGGAAAAAAATATTTACAAGCTACTTATCTGACAAAGGGTTAATCTCCATAATATATAAAGAACTCACACAGCTCAACAACAAAAAAACAAACAACCCGATCAAAAAATGGGCAGAGGACATGAACAGACATTTCTCAAAAGAAGATATGAATATGGCCAATAGACACATGAAAAGATGTTCATCATCGCTAATCATCAGGGAAATGCAAATCAAAACTACACTAAGATATCACCTTTCACCTGTTAGAGTGGCAAAAATACCCAAAACCATGAGTGACAAATGTTGGAGACATTGTGGACAAAAAGGAACCCTCATACACTGTTGGTGGGAATGCAAACTGGTGCAGCCACTATGGAAAAAAGTATGGAGATTTCTCAAAAAGTTAAAAATAGAAATACCTTATGACCCAGCCATCCCACTACTGGGTATCTATCCTACGAACCTGAAATCAGCAATTCCAAGAGTCCCATGCACCCCTATGTTCATCGCAGCATTATTCACAATAGCCAAGATGTGGAACCAACCTAAGTACCCAGCAACTGATGATTGGATAAAGAAGATATGGTATATATACACAATGGAATACTACTCAGCCATAAAAAAGGACAAAATCGTCCCATTCGCATCAACATGGATGGACCTTGAGGGTATTATGTTAAGCTAAATAAGCCAGACAGAGAAAGACGGACTCTATATGACTCCACTCATAGGTGGAAGTCAACATATAGACAAGGAGAACTGATCGGTGGTTACCAGGGAAAAGGGGGGTGGTGGTGGGGGGGCACAAAGGGTGAAGTGGTGTTCCCACAACATGACTAACAATAATGTACAACTGAAATCTCACAAGGTTGTAATCTATCATAACCTTAATAAACAAAATTAAAAAAAAAAAAGTAAACCAAGACTTAATTCCATTCTCAATCTCTCCCAGAAATGTAATCTTAACCAGTGTGGAATTTCTGGTCAGTACCATTGAGGTAATCTGTCATGTGGGCCCTCTCCATCCTCTAGAGGAAGAAGAAATCTGCATGATACAACCCTTGCCATTCCCTTTCCCCTAAAGAGAAGATGTCCTGGCCCAAAATAATCCTTTCTTTTTCTTTTGCTAATAACTTTCTTGCCTCATCCTTCCGCCTACAAAAACCTTCCATTTTGTACAACCCCTCTGAGTGCCCTTCTAGTTGCTCAATGGGATACTGCCCAATTCATGAATCGCTTAATAAAGCCAATTAGATCTTCAAATTTACTCAGTTGAATTTTGTTTTTTAACATTGACATTATCAGATATAGAATATAAAATAAAACTTTAGAATGCTTGAACAATAAGAGACTTGAATGTGTAATCAAAGAATGAAAAACTCAAAATTATCTTGAAAATTTTAAACATAAGCAAAAAGAATTTCTAGAAATAAAAATAATAATAATAAGTGGGGGAAAAAAGAACCTTAATAGTTTGGGGTAAACAAGAGATTAGACATAACTGAAGAGATTTAGTCAACTTGATGATATTCTTCAGAAAATTACCTGAAAGGCAGCACAGACACATGAGATGCAAAATATGATAGAAAGGTTAAGAGACGTGGAAGAAGACACAGAAGACAGGGTGAGGATGAAAGGAGAAATCGAATTGGAGCTCATAAGAAGATAACGGGGAGAACTGGGGAGTAAATATTTCAACAGATATTGTCAGAAAGTTAACAGAATTAATGAGACACCAATCTTCAGATTCAGGGACACTAATAAACTCAAACCACTTATTGGTAGTGTCAATGGAAGTCAGAAGACAGTAAAATATTTTCTATAAAGAAGAAATTTTAACAGAGAATTGCATACCTTCAAAATTATAATGGAAGAGTGAAAATAAAATTATATTTTCAAGACAAAGAAATGATGAGCAAATAGTTCACAACAGAGAAAATGAATGAACTAATGCTAATTCAACTAAGATGGATTTGAAAAACAAAACAATGAATGGTAACAAGAAAAAGCAAGTTGCATAAAAATATAAATTGTGTGAATATATTTATATGAACTATACAAAGAGACAAAACTAAACAGTGTATTGTTTATGGATACATATGTGGCAAGACATATACAAAAGCAAGAAAATGATTATCACAAAATCTAAGTCATTACTTCTAGAGGAAAGAGAAAGGAATATAACGGAGGAGGGGTACGTAGAGAGTCAAAGATATAGGAATCATACGTTTTATATCTTATCATTTGAAATGAGAAAAATGTATTCATTTTATTATTTCCTAAACTGTATATCTAAATTATATACACTTTCATACGTATGCTAGATTTCATAGTAAAAGAAACAAACCCAAAACTTACCAAGCAGAAGAAAAAAAAAAATAGGATACACACCTGAAAGTGGAAGACTCTAGTGTCAGCTAAGACTCTAAGACTGGTACGTCCTGCTTCATATTACCACTTCTGCTGATACATAGCCCTGAATGATGTTTTGGAAAGAGCATTGATTCTAATCATTCTTCTAACAAAACGATGAGATTATATGACATGATCACTGCCATCACTTCCAGCCACCACTGATTAGGATAGCAAAAAGCCATTTTTATCTGTACAACTATAAAACACACAGCATGGAAGGACTTCAGATTGGAAATGTTATCTGAACCCTTTTTTGGTCCATGACACAAATGTATGATTTAGGGGTAATCTTAAACTCATATTAAAATCACTTGAGGTAACACAAACACAAACACACACACACACACACACACACACTCACTTTGGCTATTTTAGGGAATCCTCCCACCAATATCCTACTGACTAAGATGGGGAAACCCAGCATGAGGGACAAAAAAAAGTTTACTTCTGCCAAGAATGTGCAAAACTATTCAGCTAACAGAAAATCATTCATTTGAACAAATATACAAAGTCATACTCCCCTAAATGTAAGTTAAGCAGCCATGAGATTTAACAATTGAAACAATAAAGTTTAAAGTATGTTTTCTCATAATTCTAATACCCCTACTCAATAGCATTCTTTCATATATTAGGCCATAAAGACACTTGTATTATAATTACACAATACCAGTTAAAAAATGTATTATGTCCTACAGCACTTAGCCTTGACAAACAATTGCTGGATAACACATTCAACTGAATACAAAAAGCAATCTTTATCACAGGTTAAAATTAGCCTTGGAACAATAAATGCTTTCAAAGCTATTCTAAACTCCAAACTGCTTTGCACCAGTGGCTTTTGAGGAAATGCAAACAAGTACACTGAAGGACATTTGAAAAACTTCCTGGCTGTGTTCTCTAAAGTTTTTTTTTTTTTTTCAGTTTCATAAGGGATAATCATGTTATATTTAAAAGGTGATCAATATGGCTTCATAGGGAAAGGTTTTAAAATTAGAAGCAGGGCCAGCCCTGCTGGCCCAGTGGTCAAGTTTGGTGTGCTTTGCTTTGGCAGCTGGGGCTCAGTTCCTGGGCACAGACCTACACCACTCATCTGTCAGTGGCCATGCTGTGGTGGTGGCTCACATACAAAAAGAGGAAGATTGGCCATGGATGCTAGCTTAGGGTGAAACTTCCTCAGCAAAAAAATTAAAAATGAATAAATAAATCAAATTAGAATCAAAACAAAAGAAAAGCAGATAACCAAGCAAAGAAACTCTGAATTCTGGATTTGAGAATGTGTTATTCATAGTAAGTCTCTATTTTAATTATCGGGACCACTTTTTAGGCATTATTGTAGAAAAAGAAAATCGAATGGCAAACTCTTTGCTTTGATGGGGTTCAGGACAGGCTACCCCAAAATATGGCATCTTGGCATATAATCTTAAACTGAAGGAGTCTGAGAAAACGGCAGAAGCAGGAAGGTCATTCCGACACCCCACCCCCACCACTGCTGCCCCTGAAACACATCATAAAACTCCCATGTGAAAGGCATCTTCCTTGTACCAGGAGGAAGGAAGATGTTCTCATCACCAGAGACAGGGAATTCGGGGCCAAGAAATCTGTTCAAACAAACCTTGTTAAACTCACCCTTATCTTCCTGGTTACTTCTTCATTTACCAACCCTAGCTCAAATCCCTTGGTCTTGTCAATTTTTCACAAATTTATTGCTTCTTTGCCTAAAAGGCATAAAAGCTTCTGCTCTGATCACTTATTTGCGTTTTCATGCTCTTGTGAAGGCTCCCACGTACATGTAAAAATTCAATAAAATTTTTATGCTTTTCTGCTGTTACTCTGGTCTTTGTCAGTTTAATTTTCAGACACAGCCAAGGACCCTAAGAGAGTCCAGGAAAAACTTTTTCCTCCCCTACAAATGGATTTTTCAGTTGGTTCAAACCCAATATTCTGAGATAATATATTTTGTCTACTCATTCTTCACAAGACACTACGAAATGTAGAATTTCATCATTTAAATTACTTAATTACTTTAATCATGATAGCTATTACTTCTGAAAATGGTATAATCAAAATCATAACAAAAAAGAGGCGGGCAGATGGAAATGCTGGATAAAACCATAAAATAAACATTCTTACAGGTTGACCTAAAAATAAACTGGCTCTTGGTAGAGATGTTATAGTAAAAATCCTTTGATCTCTTTTGATTAAAATACCGCTTTGAGCCTCTACCACTAGCTTGTTGAGGTAGCCTTAGAGATTATCAGATGGGTGGAAGGAACAACCCAGTGGTCGGTTTTCCTTTGGGCTGTAGTCACATTCTGACTTTAAGTATATTCTGACTTCAAGTAAATAACAGTAACAGTGACAATAAATACATTTTAAATAGCAATGAATTAAGTCACTTAAATGCTTATCCGGGTGCCAAGATTGATAAAACTATCGCCAAATGATAGCTTATATTTGTACAGTGCTCTATAATTATCATTTGTGCTTTCACAAATACAATAAAATTTAACACTATTAAACATTCTATGAAATGAGAGAATATTTTCCAAGGGTGTTTGCTGGATATTTGGGGATGGATGGGGAGTTCTGTGATCACACCATCCTGAGAAAACATCAAAGAAATAGCTCTTCTTGGTGATTCACAATGCACACTAAAGGCTTTGAGATATCCAGAGCTAAACCTACCTGCCAAACTTTCTTTCTTTTTTTTTTGAGGAAGATTAGCCCTGAGCTAACTACTGCCAATGTCCCTCTTTTTGCTGAGGAAGACTGGCCCTGAGCTAACATCCATGCCCATCTTCTTCTACTTTATACGTGGGACGCCTACCACAGCATGGCTTTTGCCAAGCAATACCATGTCCGCACCTGGGATCCGAACCAGCGAACCCAGGGCCGCCAAGCAGCAGAATGTGTGAACTTAACCACTGCGCCACCGGGCCAGCCCTGCCAAAGTTTCTATAAACCATTATCTCACAAACCTGTTGGACTCTCTGAAACTTTTATTCATGTATTACCAATTAATACTCCATATGACATTAATATTTTATAGAAAATAGATTATGATATACACATAGGTCTCTAAAATTTTCAATAATGAACCCATCAACAAAAGCAAACTTTTGACCATATGTCTCCAAAAAATCATTTACAAAAATAGAAATCAGGACAAAAAGAGATGAAAATAACATAAATAGATATTTTCATACTTTTTTACATGTCCCAATGTTTTAGAGACCTTTGAACTCATAATGGACAGAAGGGCATTGAAAAAGATCTGTCTGGAGTGCAAAAAGAAGAAGGATCTGTCCAGAGAGAAGTTAAAGATCTGCCTTACAAAGGACAGGAAGATTGTTCAGAGGATACGTTGGTAAACTCCTATTGTAAAGAGTCAGATAATAAATATTTTAGGCTTTGTTGGTAATATGATCTCTGTCACAACTACTCTACTCTGCCATTGTCACGTGAAAGCAGTAATAGACAAAATATAATGAACAAGCATGTCCGTGTTCCAGTGAAAATTTGATTATTGACACTAAAATTTGAGTTTCATGTTATGTATTGACCACCTATTTCTTACTTCTATTTAGATGCATTTCATATAATTTTCACAAGTCATAGATATTATCTTTTGATTTTTTTTCCCAAGCATTTAAAAATGTAAAAGTCATTCTTAGCTCATGGGCTGTACAAAAACAGGCGAAGGCCAGTTTTGGCCAGTGGGCTGTACCTTGCAGACCCCTTGTCTCACGTACGAAAGGGCAGATTAAAGAGGAATGCCAAGGACAACTACGGAGGATGAAGTAAAGCACCATTTTGATTTTCCTACTAGGCTTTAAAGGTGAAACATGAATAATTTAGTCAAAGATGATTCTGTTTCTTAAAGTTTCATAGGGCTTAAGACATTTAAGCTGCTTGACAATAAGTAGCAATAAGAAATCAAGCACAAAACATCTTTCCATTTATTTGTGTCTCCTTCAATTTCTCTCTTAGGGAAGAGTTTGAGAAGGATAGGTATTAAATCTTCTTTGAATGTTTGGTAGAGTTTACCAGTGAGGCCATCTGGTCCTGGACTTCTGTTTGTTGGGAGCTTTTTGATTACTGATTCAATCTCCTTGTTAGAAATCAGCCTGTTCAGATTTTTTATTTCATCATGATTCAGTCTTGGTAGGTTGCATGTTTCTCAGAATTTATTTATTTCTTCTAGGCTGTCCAATTTGCTGGCGTATAATTGTTCATAATTGTCTCTTATGATCCTTCGTATTTCTGTGGTATCGGCTGTAACATCTCCTCTTTCATTTCTGATTTTATTTAACTGAGTCCTCTCTCTTTTTTTCTTGGTGAGTCTAGCTAACAGTTTGTTAATTTTGTTTACCTTTTTAAAGAACCAGCTCTTAGTTTCATTGATCTTTTCTATTGCCCTTTTAGTCTCTATTTAATTTTTTTCTGCTCTGCTTAACCAAGGAGGTGAAAGACCTGTATACTGAAAACTACAAGACATTAGTGAAAGAAATTGAAAACGATAAAAATAAATGGAAAGATACTTCGTGCTCACACATTGGATGAATTAATATTGTTAAAATGTCCATACTACCAAAAGCAATATACAGATTCAAATTAATCTCTATCAAAATTCCAATGGTATTTTTCACAGAAATAGAACAAATAATCCTAAAATTTGTTTGGAACCACAAAAGACCCCGGATAGCCAAAGGAATCTTCAGAAAGCAAAACAAAGCTGGAGGCAACATGCTCCATAATTTCAAACTATATTACAAAGCTATAGTAACTAAAACAGTATGGTACTGGCATAGAAACAGACACAGAGATCAATGGAGCAGAACAGAGATCCCAGAAATAAGCCCACACATATGTGATCAATTAATTTATGACAAAGGAGCCAAGAATATACAATGGGGAAAGGACAGCCTCTTCAAATTGGACAGCCAAACGCAAAAGAATGAAACTAGACCACTATCTTACAGCACAAACATTAACTCAAAACGGATTAAAGACTTCAACATAAGACCAGAAATCATAAAACTCCTAGAAGAAAATATAGCTAGTAAGCTCTTTGACAGAGGTCTTAGTGAGGACTTTTTGAACTTGACACCAAAAGAAACAAAAGCGAAAATAAGTGGGACTACATCAAACTAAAAAGCTTCTGCACAGCAAAGGAAACCATCAATAAAATGAAAATGCAACCTAGTACATGGGAGAAAATAATTGCAAATCATATATCTGATAAGGAGCTAAGATCCAAAATATAGAAAGAACTCAAACAACCCAATAGTAGAAAAAACCAAACAATCCAATTGAAACAGGGGAGGAAGATCTGAATACATTTTTCCAAAGAAGACATACAGATGGCCAACAGGTACAGGAAAAGTTGCTCAACATCATTAATCATCAGGAAATACAAACCAAAACCACAGTGAGGCATCACCTCATACCTTTTAGAATGGCTATTATCAAAAAAACAAGAAATAACAAATGTTGTCAAGGATGTGGAGAAAAGAGAACTCTCATGCACTCTTGGTGGGAATGCAAACTGGTCTGACCACTATGGAAAACATAATGAAAGTTCCTCAAAAAATTAAAAATAGAACTACCATATGATCCAGGATTACACTTCCGGGTATTTATTGAAGAAAATGAAAACACTAACTCGAAAAGATATCTGCACCCCAATGTTCATTGCAACATTATTTATAATAGCCAAGATTTGGAAGAAACCGAAGTGTCCAGCAATGGATGAATGGATAAAGAAAATGTGGTATAGATACAACGGAATATTATTCGTCCATAAAAAAGAATGAAATCTTGCCATTTACAATAACATGGATGAACCTGAAGGGCATTATGCTAAGCAAAAGAAGTCAGAGAAAGACAAACACCATATGATCTCTCTTTATATGTGGAATCTAAAAAAAACAAATTCATAGATACAGAGAACAGACTGGTGGTTGCAAGATGCGTAGGACACAGGTGGGAGGGATAGTGAAGTGTTTTTTGTTGTTTTCTTTTTTAAGTTTAAATAAATTTAATAAAAAGAAAGAAAGAAAGAAACAGCTGGTCAATATATAAATTGATTCCAAAATATAAATTTATAGAAACAGGCAGTTCAAGTATTTTTTTTAAATGGTGACATTTCTGACAAGTTTTCAGGAAACTCCAAAATTAGAGCTGCCTCCACGGTCCTTATGGCCCTCTGTAAATAGTCAGCACTAATATTCATCAGCTGGAATTGTCTTTGTAAAAATGGTACAATGCAATTGCCTTTTAATACATCAACCTCATTAGGGACAAAATGTTCCTAGTATCTGTAAGGTTTCATAGTGCTACATATAATTATTTTCAAGTTTAGGTGAGGGTTAGACAAACATCATAGATCTCCAGAAGCCTTTTATGTGATAAATTTAAATGTAATAAAACCTCATGGTTCTGATTACCAAAGGGTAAAGACTGAGTAATTTGTACACTGCAGGCCACCAAAGGAAAACTTGTCTGCTAAAACAGCCCTAAGGGGAAGGTACAATTGAAAAGACAAAGGAAAGACAAATAAAATGCCACTATTTCCTCACAAACTTTTTTGGTTGTGGTTGATTTTTTTAAAAAAAATAGTGTTATTAGTAGTGATTTTCTGGTAGTGAAAATAAAACAATAGTTCCAAGCACCACTGTTTAATAGAGAAAAAAATGTTGAAGCTCATAAATTAGCATATTGATAAATTTCTGTTTCTATAACAAAATTAAATTCTACTGATGGTTCACAACTTAGACTGTAGATACTAACCATAGCACCAAATTATGATCTTATAATTGAATTGCAATGTCTTGGATCGATTTTGTAATGGGAGTAATTTCAAAATAATCTTATTTCTTTTTTGAAATGGTTACAAATCTAATATATAGAGAAATGTGGAAGATCCCAAGTACCTGAACCACAGCAAGTAAGGTATTTGATTGCTTCCTTAGATAAGATAGAGGATAAGGACTAAAAGAAAAATACTTAAAGAACTTCTTATTCACATGGAAAATAATTCTACTATTATACAAAAAGGCTCTACCCTCAGCCAGGTCATGTTCATCATTTTTATAAATAACCTTTGGATTACTATATATAGACCTGAATACAGACACAGAGAGGTCATATATATTCAATGTGTTGATGGTATTGAGTGGAATTAGAGGAAGTTACTCCAGTGGATGAAGAGACCAAATTAAGAGATGCAGGTCAATATTGATTATCCCAAACCTATTTCCCCCACTTCCCCTGCATTTTTTGGAGACATTTTTTGAAATGGAGACGCAGTATGGTGTACTGGTAAAAAGAATAAGTCAAACTACCTGGGTTCACATCCTGATTCTTTCATCATATTAGCTGTGCCACCTAAACAAGTAACAACCTTTTTCTACTTCACTTTCCTCATTGGTAAAATGAAGACAGTTAGATATAAATCTCAAAAAGTTATCCTGGCTAAGGTAAAGCTAGGGACATGTAAAGAGTTTAGAACAGTATGTGACATAACACAAACGTTTAATTATAATTCTATGGTCTTCTTCTATGCAGTCACATTCTTTACCTTCCCTATAGTTCTAACATATGCAATATAATAGTGATGTCTACCTTATCTTTGGTGAATTGATGCTGGGTGTTGGGGAGGTTGTGCATGGCTCTGAGTAGTATGCCTGCAACAAGATCCTGGGAGAACTCTGGTCTTCAGGACAGCTTCCAAGTGCAAATTTGTTGAAGCTGCACATGTTAGTAATACAGCTGGACCCTCAAAAGGCTTATACGAGTTCTGAATTAGTTCTCCTGATAACATGCCGCACTGCTCATTCTGGCAAAGGGAAAGGATTTGAGCTGGAGATTGTGAGTGCTACAATGTGGAAAAGATCCAGGCCACATATAGCCTTTTTAAGAAACTTTGAACAAAGCCTGAGATGCCTACTTCTCTGATGCAAGGGCATACGACGAGATCAACAAAATTTTCCCAAAAGCTGCAAGTCACTCTGTCTCTATCTTCAACTTGTTTTACAGGGAGATCATAAAGACCAAGGTGGGGGTCCCAGGAGGTGGCAATAAAAAAGGAAGAAAAGGAAAAAATGGCTACAGTCAGAGAGGAAGACCAATATGTTGGATAAAGAATCAAATTCCAAAGAGAGTTTGATGGGCCACAGAGACAGACTTAATTGAACAAAATAACATGTAATAAGTAATTATATTTTGGGTCCAACACTTTAACTACAAAAGTACAAGATAGAGAAGGCACAGCCAGCAGCTGAAAAGCTTAATAAAATACTATGGAGCTTTTATTTCAATATGGCTCAAAAAGAGGAAAGGGGCCCACAATAGCTGGTGAATATATTAGTAGTTTATTAGTACTAGAAAAAGGGATGTGATTGTCCCACTCTTTTCAGAGCTGTTCCAAGTACTGCCCTTTGGTCAGTTTTGGACAAATTAGAACACTTTCAGTGGAAAACAAAACAAAAATAGGGTTGAGTTTTAAAGTCATATCCTACGAGGAATAGTTAAAAGAAGTAAGCATAGCTTGGATAAATAAACCAAGAGATATATAAAAGCTTTTATTATTTATCTAAAGAGGAATCATATAGAGGAAGTTTATACTTTTTCACCTTAAGATGAGATAACCTGCACAATAAATAGAAACTATTCAAAAGCATTTCAATTGTACTTTCTAACATCCAAAGCTACTTCAAGAGGCATTCATTTGTCTCTTAACTAAAGTATTTGAGAATGATAATGTAGTAGACACCTATGGGATTATCTACCCAGCTCTTCTTTTCTGCGAATTGCCTTTTCTCTCCTTCATCTACGTGGTTGCAGGGACCCGCACACAACTTTAGATT
Organism: Equus quagga; assembly: GCF_021613505.1. NCBI lineage: Eukaryota > Metazoa > Chordata > Mammalia > Perissodactyla > Equidae > Equus > Equus quagga. Next base: position 31,323,283 of record NC_060284.1, read on the forward strand.
GATTTGGAAGCAATAATTTGAGAGAGACTAGACATAGTTTCAATTTTTTATTATACCTTCTTTCTTAGGCAAACTGCTTTCTTGTCTTTGGGATCTGTGGGATGTCTCCTTATATTTTTCACTTAGATTTCAGTTGTTGCAACCACAACAAGACTAACATAATTATTGGCCAGGGTACTAATTGACAGCCATGGAGTAGACAGATGACAGAGAATTAGCCCATAAGTCCCCTTCCAGCTGACATTTTGGATTTGTCTGATTACCTATTTTCAATAAACATCTATTTTTAAGGGCAGGGTTTAGAAATTTTATCATAAACCCTAACCTTTACCCCAATAGCTTTGAAAAGAGAAGAAAATATGATAAAATGTTCCCTAAATCACTAAGATACTGAATTTTTGAAAAACAATTACAGATTTTCTCCTCTCCCTACCCCTTGGCAATCACCATTCTATTCTCTGCTTTTATTTGAGATTCCTCACATAAGTGGAATCATGCAGTATTTGTCTTTCTGTGACTGGCTTATTTACTTAGCATAATGTCCTCAAGGTTCATCCATGTTGTTGCAATTGGCAGAATTTCCTCCTTTTTTTTTTGAGGAAGATTAGCCCTGAGCTAACATCTGCCACCAATCCTCCTCTTTTTGCTGAGGAAGATTGGCCTTGAGCTAACATCTGTGCCCATCTTCCTCTATTTTATATGTGGGACGCTGCCACAGCATGGCTTGATAAGCAGTTCATGGGTCCATGCCTGGGATCCAAACTGGCAAATCCTAGGCTGCCAAAGTGGAGCATGTGAACTTAACCACTATGCCAGCGGGTCAGCCCCAGAATTTCCTTCTTTTTTAGAGCTGAATAATATTTCATTTTATGCAAACACTACACTTTCTTTATCCATTCATCTGTCAATGAGCATATGGGTTGTTTCCATATCTTGGCCATTGTTGATAATGCTGCAATGAACATGACAATACAGAGATCTCTTGAGAACCTGATTTCAATCCTTTTGGATATACATCCAGAAGTGAGATTGTTGGATCATATGGTAGTTCTATTTTTAAATTTTTGAGGAACCTCCATAGTGTTTTCCATAGTGGCTGCACCATTCTACACTCCCACCAGCAATGTGTGAGGTTCCAAGTTCTTCACATGCTCAACTCACTGCTACATTTGTTTTTGTGATAACAGCCAACCCAATGGGTGTGAGGTGATATCCAATTGTGGTTTTGATCTGCATTTCCTTGGTTATTAGGCATGAGCATAAAGTTTCTGTTATGCAAGAGAATAAGTTCTAGAGATCTGCTGTACAACATTGCACCTATAGTTAACAATATAGTATTGTGCACTTTAAAATATGTTAAGAGGATAGATCTCATGTTAAGTGTTCTTACCAAAAAAAACCCCACAAAAGAATACAAGGACAATTTTGAAGGTGGTGAATATGTGTAGTATTTTGATTTTGGTGATGGTATCATGGGTGTAAGCATATGCCTAAACTTATCAAGATGTTTATATTAAATGTACACAATTTTTTATATCAATTATACTTCAATAAAGCTAAAAAAAAGATACTGAATTTTTGAACGGATCTTAAACCTTGATCATAGGTCACTGAAATGACAAAGTCCAAGTTATAATAAAATATTCTAATGATGAACAATCAGTTCAGGGAGAAGGAACAGAAACGTAATTAACTCGCATTCTGAGTGTAAATATGGGCAGTAACACAATAAAGTGAACACGCCAATAGAGCCCAGCTATACATACTCCCAATGTTTGCCTAAATATATGAAAGCATACCAAAGAAATATATAGAATTACATATAGATCATGAGTTCTGGCAGACACATTGTACATTTGAAATTCCTGAGGACCATCTCTAATAACTTTTAGATATTTGATATTTTTTGATTAGCATTTAGGTATTGTCAACTATCCTGAAAAAAGCTTACAGATTAATATTTCTTCTAGTATTTGGATATTAGATATTTTTTAATAAACTCATCATTCATTCATTCATTTAATAATAATTTAGAGGGTAATTACTTTGTATCAGTTACTATCAATTAAGATTAATAAATAATCCCCAAATAAATGACAAACATATGAGATACATGTTATTCATATTTAGGTACAAAGTGTCGTGCTGGTATACAATGTAGAAATGCATATAGACATGCAATTTTGTCATTTTGAATATCCTTCTTAATTTTTTATTTCATCTGAATGCAACATATATAATTATAACAAATCTTTGATATCATTTATCTTATACTGAATTCTATAAATCATGGATAAAATGCAATTCCTATAAAAATTCCTATGATTTACTTCTGGAATGATTAAAAAAAAGATCCCAAATTTTACCTATAAAAATAAAGCAGTGAGAATAGCTCAGGAAATGTCAAAAGAAGAAAAAGGCAATAATATATATTGGTATCATTAACATATATAATAAAAGCAGTAATTTGAATAGTATGTTTTTGTTTGGTTTTTTTTTGAGGAGAAGATTCACTCTGAGCTAACATCATTTCCCATCTTCCCCTTTTTGCTGAGGGAGATTCGCCCTGAGCTAACATCTGTTGCCAGTCTTCCTCTGTCTATATGTGAGCCGCCCCGACAACAGACTGGTGTACGTCTGCGCCCGGGAACTGAAACCAGGCTACTGAAGTGGAGGGCGCTGAACTTAACCACTAGGCCACTGGGGCTGGCCCTGAACAGTACAGTTTTCTCATAAAAAGAAGCAGAAAGATCAGTGGAAGAAAATAGAAGGCCAACATATGTGGGCATTTGTGTGACTATGGTGTATAATAAGGCTATAATATTTAAATAATGGAAAAATATGAATGTTTATTTAAAAATAATTTAGTGAAAAATAAGCTGAAAATAATTATTATTTGCTAAGTACCAAAATAAACTCTCAAATTAAAAAGGTAAAAATTTCAAATGAACAAGAGGAAGTGGAAATATACGTTAATATGTAAATCAACGTTAAATGTTGGGAAACTTTCTAAGTATAAAAGCAATGAAAATAAGTAAAGAAGAAAAAAAGGACTAACTAGACAACAAAAATTCAAAATATTTGTACTTCCAAATCATATAATTAAAAAAATAAAAACAGAAAACTGGAAAACTATTTGCAACATGGTTAGCATGGATTAACATTCTGGATATATCGGAAGGAGAGGATCACAGCTGAGCTGTGGCCTTTCTTCTAGCTCAGGGGTCAGCAGACTTTTCTGCAGAGAGCCATTTAGCAAATATTTCAGTCATAGCGGCTCAGTCAGTCTCTGTCATGACGACTCTGCAACTGCACCACGAAGGTCACCACAGGCAATATCAACTAATGGGCGTGGCTGTGTTCCAACAAGACTTTATTTATAAAACTAGGCAGGGAGCCAAATTCGGCCTGTGGGCCTGAGTTTTCTCTCTTCTGCTCTAGCCTCAGAGATGCCTAAAGACTTAACCTCTGGCCAAATCCTCCTTGCAACAATAACTCCAAGAATGTATACCCCATCCAGGAGAATTGAGAGTCTGGCTGAGGTTATGCTCTCCTCACTGGACTCCTGCACCTTGTTGTAAGTTTGGTTACTAAGTAATCTGTAATTGATGCGATGCAGCTACAGAGGATTGGAGTCACCCCTGAGGGAGCCACTGACTAGCAAGGTTAAAAGGACTAAATAGGGGGCTGGCCCATGGCTGAGTGGTTAATTTCATGCACTCCACTTCGGCAGCCCAGGGTTCGCTGGTTTCGACCCTGGGCGCAGATGTACACATTGCTTATCAAGCCATGCTGTGGCAGCATCCCACATAAAAGAACTAGAATGACCTACAACTAGGATATACAATTCTGTACTGTGGCTTTAGGGAGGAAAAAAAGAGGAAAGTTGGCAACAGATGTTAGCTACAGGCCAATCTTCCTCAGGAAAAAAAAAAAAAGAAAAAGGAGCAAATGGATTCTAAAGGTGATGGTTCTCTGAAGTGAGAGTCCTCACCCAGTCAGCCTCTTTTCTAGTAATCACACACGTCTATAGTGCAGAACAATTTGTGGATGTTGCAAGCTGTGCCAGAGACTCATGCCACTTCGTCTCTGTTCCTCATGCTATACAGACCTGTCTCAGATCCTTTTCAAAGCTAAGTAAACTTGATGCTGAGTCTCTGCACTCAACTATCAACCCAAATCCAAAGACAATTGCTGGTGGGAGACGTAAAATATATAAGTGTGATTATAAAGCTTTTAAATTCAGTAAGGAAAAGATCAGCCCTCTAATAGGAAAATGGTCAAAAGAGATGAAAAAACAGCTGACAAAACAAAAGTTCATATAAAAAAGAGACAAAAAATGTTTTACCTCATTAGTAATTAAAGAAGTAAATATTAGGGGCCCGTCCCATGGCCGAGTGATTAAAGTCATGCGCTCCACTTTGGTGGCCCAGGTTTCACCGGTTCAGATCCTGGGTCTGGACCTGGCACCGCTCATCAGGCCACGCTGAGGCAGCATCCCACATAGCACAACCACAGGCACTCGCAACTGGAATATACAACTATGTACTGAGGGGCTTTGGGGAGAAGAAGAACAAAAAAAGAAAGAAGATTGGCAACAGATGTTAGCTCAGGTGCCAATCTTTAAAAAAACAAAAGAAGTAAATATTAAAACAACATCCCATTATATACCTATCAAATTGGAATTTATTTTAATGATAAAACGGTGTATTAGTGGGAGCTTGAGGAAATAGGGAACTTAATGGCCTGTTAATGGAGTTTACACTGAAAAACTTGAAAGAATTAGGCAGCAGAAAGTGCCACAAAACATACTTTTTGAACTACAATCTCACTTCTAGGACATTATTTCAAAAACGAGTCAGAAAATATAAAGATGTGTGCACATACATACTACGTGTAGCATTATTTATAACAAAAAAATTTAAAGCCGCCTAAATGTCAAATAATAAGTTATTAATCATATAAATTATAATGAAACCAAATTCAGCAGACATTGTTTCTTGCCTACCCAATATCCACTCTTATTTTGTTCTTATAACAGAATCTTGATATTATAGGGAACATGTGCCCAATTTAAGACTTGTGTCTCTAAATTCCCTTGCACCTAGGGGAGACCATCTCATATAGATCCAGCCAGTGAGAAATAATCTGAGAATTTCTGAAAAAGCTTTGCTTCCCTGATATAATATGATACTGCGACTTCCTAGTTTCTTCTATTTCTTCCTGCTTGAAAAACCTATTTCTCAATAGCAGTATTAAATGCTAGAAAACAAGAAGCAAGGCCTTTGCATTTTGAAGAGAGAGAATTTTTAAGCTAGAAATCTTAAATCTGAAAGAACTCTAAAATATACCTACCATGCACATTTCTGAGAAGTTTTCTGGAGGACTGGTTTTAGCAAAATAAGATATCAAACAAAAAAAGAAAGAAATAGGATTCAGGAAATATGAAGGGTAGCATAAACTAATTTGAAAACTCAGAAATACAAGGAGTCTAGATTATAACAGGAGAGGTTGTCCCCAGAAGATAGAATAAAAGTGACTGAATCTTTGGAACTTTGTGTGAAAAAAGTAGTTATACCTATGTAACCAATCAGGTAAAATATATAGGAAAAAATAATAATATGTATACAAAAAATAAAACTTCTTTTAAAAGATGCAATTATTAAGTCCTCCTAAAACAAACATTTGTAAGACAAAGGAAACATAATCATTGCACACCACTTGAGTCAACAATGAACAATATTTACTTAGACCTTGTAAGGTAAACATTAATAATTGAGAACTAAATCCTCAGGAACTATGACAGGAAGTCAATAGAAAATGTCGAACTAAAAACATTACACTGTAAGTATGTTATTTAGATGCATGGATTTAAAAAACCTAAAAAGTGGTAAGAATTGACTAGTTGCTTTGCAGGAGCAAGAGAGGCGAGTGTGAAAAAGTGGAGCAGGAAACAGCTGAATTTCATCAAAATATTTTCAGAATTATTTGATGTTTAACCTTGTGTATATATCACTTTGCTAAAGGCAAACGTCAGTTTTATAAAAGTTATAAAAAGTAGGGTCAGAGAAAATAGGATATGAAAACCATGTTAAAGATTATTATCCCTTATGCACAAAAGTACTCCTCAAAATGTTACAGCAAATGACTCAATTAAAAAAATGGTCTATATTTGTCAATTATTCCTCAATAAAGCTAAGGGAAAAAAAGAAAAGTAGTCAAAGGATGTGCACAATCATTTCAAAGAAGAAGAAAAGTAAATATTCACAGTGATGTGAAACTTCTCAACCTTACTAGCAGTCAGGAAAACGCATGTGAACCAGGAGATGCCATTTTTCACCCACAGGATTTTGCAATACAGCAAAAAGTTTAAAAGATTGCTAACATCCAGTGCTGGAGGTGGTGGCACGGCTGGATGCTCTCACATTATTGGGTGTGTGAACTGTTAGGACATCTTTGGAAATTAATCTTCAGTGTTTCTCAAAATTAAATAATATAAATATTTTTGAATCATCATTCCCCTTTTAGGAATCTAGCATAGAGAAATAATAGTATAGGACACAAAATATGAACATTGGATAGTAACAAAAATTTATAAAATCCAAATGTCCATCAAGAAAGAAATAGTTCAATTAATTATGCTATATCCAGTCCGTACTATGAAAATTATGCAGCTATTAAATAAATGAGTGAATAATACCAATGAGGTACTTGCCTTCATGGAGCCTTTTTCCTACTATAAATAGACAATAAACAGATAAATAAAACCATGTGTTAATATAACTATTTTATTGGAACTTTTAATACTTGATGAAGTTAAAAGTATTTCATAAAATAAAAAGCCATGGTTCTTTTAATTATAATGTTTCATTCAACCCATTGATACTTGCATTGTACTATATAAATATTTTAAATTACCAGTTCCTCTTGGAAAACTATATGAGCTCTACTTTCTCTGTCTCTTTCTCTGTATATATATATGCGCATTCAGACACACATACACACACACACACTAGAGAAGGTTATAAAGCCCTGAGAGTGGATTATAAATCATTGTTGCATTGAAAGTATTTTTTTCACATATTGCTTTTACTAAAGCAGGTGCATTACCTTCTCCTATGGGGGGGTGGGAGAAAGGAAAGGTCTATCACATTAAAAGTTCTAAAAAGGTGTATGGCATGTCAACCTGACAACAATAGAAGCAGCACAGCGCTGTTGTTGAGAGAGGGGTCTAGGGGATATATATAAAATCTAGATATAGGGATGCACTGTCAATCAGTGAACTATCCAGTTATTTAATATGTGGATGTAGCTAGTTCTGCCCATTGGATTAAACCGTCTTATTCCTACTTTAAAGTGGTGTTATCCACCTCAACACATATTCAATTACATCTTCCACTAAGGAGGAACTGCTAAAATCAATGCACACATCATAGACACCTATATTTTTCTTTCTCTATTAGAGTTTAAGATTGCTACAATCCTATAAGTATTGACTGACATCATTAGATTATTTAGGGTGAAGAACTTGAGGCAGAGATAATGTTTCCATGTGAGTACTCTAATAGAAAATACTTAAATTCCACTGTTTTTTTCTTCAGGTAAGGGCTGAATCAGATTCAGGTACACATGGCTAAAAAACTGGCTGGGATAAATGAAAGATCTGTGCAGCTTCATTAGTGACAACATTTTACTATCATACTGGGAATCAAAGAAAGCACAGTTCTCATAACATGAGTAACAACTGAAGGCAAAGTGCACACTTCTGTGTTTCCTGGGTACTGAGAGGAGGCCAGTGATATCTGTACAGAGACATCTCTGCCTTTGCCTTCACTTCCACCTTCCTGTTATGGAAGTAAAATTTTAGTTCTTTTATCCAGCCTCTCATGCAAATTTATTCTCCTCCAACCTCCCAACATATCAAACGCATTTTCAGTTAAATCTGCAGTCCATATTTTTATATTTGTAACTATGTAAATATTGGTCACTGCAGAGCCAAATTGCAGGTCAAGATCAAACCTGTCAGATAATTAAGCAGTTTCACGTATATTCTGAAAAATTTCTCCTACAGGTTCTTGACTGCCTGATCCCAGATTGCTCTCAAGGTCTACAGCACACCTCTTATCCTGGAATTTTTCTTTGCAATCCTACCAGAAATTCCTTTTGCCTCTAGTGTTGGCTCTGTTCCTTTATTTCTTCCTTTGGGTGTAGCATGTTCTCCAGCAGCCTCCTGAGAAAGGACTCAGGGAAAGTAAATGTATTTGTCTTCTCTTCATATCTTATTGATATTCTGCTTGGTATAGAATTCAATATTAAAAACGAATGCCCTTAGATTTTTAAAGACATTGTCTTCTAATTTCCAATGCTGCATTTCTAGATTTTCCTTTCTTTATATGTGACTTCCTTATTTTCTCTCTCGACTTTCCTAATATCTTTTGCCTAAACCCATATTACAAAATCTTATGATGCGGTCTTTCCTATTTCATTGTGCAGGGTGGCTCCATTCTCCTCACTTCTGGGACATTTACTTGTATTATGTTTTTGAAAATTGTCTCTCCTTTATTTGCTTTGACTTCTCCATGTATGACCCCTGCTCTTAGAATGCTGAGCCTACTAGTTACATTCTCTATTTTTCCTATCTTTTCTCTCCTATTTTCTCTTTTTGTCATTTTGTCCTATTTTCTGGAAGATGTTCACAATTTTACCTTACAACTGTCCTAATGGATATTTACTTTCTGCTATCATAGTTTTAATTTCTAATACTTCTATTACTTCTCTGCACTGATTGTCTATTATTTTTCTGCTCCCCGTATTTACTCTGCTAACGATGACTTCATTTTTTTATGTTTGATTGCTTTGATCTCTGTCTTTTGTTACACACTTTCCTTATCTCATTTGTGTCTGTACTTTTAAGGTCTTCGGTTTGTCTTCGATCTCCTGTAAATTCACTATGATAAGCCTAAATAGGAGTTTGTTCATTTAATTTATTTGAGATCCACTGAGCTTCTTGAATTGATGAATTAGATCTTTCAACATTTCTGGATATTCTGAGCCATTCTCTCTTCAAATATTGACTCTTCTCTATTTTGCCTATTTTCTTGAACTCACATTCTCCAGTTTAGAACTTCTCATTATATTCTCCATGCATTTTAATACTTTGTTAATATTCTTTCTTCATAACTATCTTCAAGTTCACTATTTTTCTCTTTAGTTATTTAATCAGTTCGTTGAGGTTTTTTTTTTTTTAAATTCAGTATCACATAGTTTGATTTCCAGTTCTATTTGGTTCTTTTTCAAATATACTTGGTCATTTTTCACGTTTCATCTTTCAGAATATAATTGCTGATCCTTTGCCAGGTTCTGCAGCTGGAATTGCCTTTAAGCAACTATCTGGCCACCCTCAGATAGACCATGAAGTTTCAGATTCCTTTAGTCTGTTAAGAGACTTTCTATTAGTCCATTCACTTTCCCTCTTCCAGGAGTTTGTTGGCATTCTTTGTCTCCTATGTTTAATTTCCTGATATGTTTGTCATTGTGAGTTTGTTTACTTCCTATAGTTTTCAAAATTTCTTTAAAGAAATTTTATTGGGGTATTGAAATGAACTGGAAACTAAGAGATTAACATCTATCCTGAAACTTCCATGTTTAACAGGAAATAATACATTGTATCTAGTATTAGTAGTTTTTACTATTCATATGCAGCCCCAGTTATCCAGATTATCTGACAATTAGTAATTTTAAAGAGGTACATCATAATTTTATTATTATCTGTTCATTGAGTTGGCATTCATTTATAAAACTAGGACAATGTTTCTTTGAAAATTTAGAAAGTTCACACTTAATACAACAGTAAAGTTGCAATATACATGTAAACTATGTAAAAGTAAAAACTATATACAAAATCTATTGTAATACATTATTAAATTATTTTTGTCCTCCATTTATACAACTTTTTCTCTTTTTTAAATTGAGATATAATTGACATATAATATTAGTTTCAAGTGTACAACATAATTACTGGATATTTGTATGTATTGTGAAATGATCACCACCAATTATTCTAGTTAACATCCATCACCACATGTAGTTACAAATCTTTTTTCTTGTAATGAGAACTCTTAAGATGTAATCTCTTAGCAACTTTCAAATATACAACATGGTATTATTAACCATAGTCACCATACTGTACAATTTTTAAGGGCTGAAGGAAATAATAAATATTTTACTTCTAATATACTGCATTATGTATGAAATAATAAACGCATTCTTTTTTAAACTTGAGCCTTCCCAAACTTTATGACAAATTGCTCATGAGTTTCACGATTCTAATGTATGACTTAAAAATAATCCAGAACCTAGGTCATCACGCTCATGGATTCAGAGTATATAATTTATATAATCTAAATCAGTACCAGATGTTAATGTTACAAAAGACTGTTACTCCTTCCATTTCCATTTTTCAGAAACATCACATTAATTTAGAATGCTTTAGATTTAACGTTCCTGTATAACAGGAAGATATGTCACTGTTAATCTTATCCAAATCAATTTTTATATGAATTTAAGATTAATACAGAATTTCTAACACTCTAAAGAGACTGGAATATTTTTACTGTGATCTTAACTCTTGTTCTTTTATTCATTCTATGGATTTACTTCTTAGTATTTAGAACATTAATCCACTAAAAATTCCTTGAACTAAATAAACGTTTTCTTTGTGTACAAGGTATGCCCAAACGTATATGCAGAATATATTGTTTCTCCATAAATTATCATTTTATTATTTTTGCAAAGTTACAAATAGCACTATTAAAATAACAATCATTACTTAATGGGTAAAAAAGACGACTGAACTAACTATGTGAAAATTAAATAAAAGTAAGGGCATTTTGGAGATGCATTCTATAAGAATCATTTTATCTGTACCCTTAGGTCATATTTCACAGTTTCTGAGAAATGAAAAGCTAAAACAAATTAATTTTCTTAAACCTACAACACATGGATATGTATTTACTGAAATTCTTGAAATTAAAAATGACCAAGTTTGGTAACATAATTCATTACATTATTCTTTTTTCAATTATGGTATATTCACACAATGGAAAACTATACATTAGTAGAAACAAAGTAAGAGAAATATCTTTATATTCTATTATAGAGTGACCTCTGGGGTATTTATTTAATTAAAAAAAGCCATATGGAAAAACAGAAATTTCACTGAAGATGATATACAGATGGCAAATAAGGAAATGAAAAGATGTTCAACATCATTAGCTATTAGGGGAATTCAAGTTAAAACCACAATATGATATCATTATATCCCTATGAGAATGGCTTTAAAAAAAGTGACAAATGACAGCGCTCATGGGAATGTGTATGTTACTGCTACTCTGGGAAACAGTTTGGCAGTTTTTTATATAAGTAAACGTACACCTAACATACGACCTATCAGTTGCACTCCTGTATATTTATCATAGAGAAATGGAGACTCAAGTCCACACAAAAACAGGCACGCAAATGTTCACTGCAGCTTTATTTGTACTAGCAAACAACTAGCAAGAACTCAGATACATATAAACAAACTATGATACACTCATACCATGGAAGACTACTCAGAAATAAAAAGAAACCAGTTATTGACATATGCAACAACTTGCTCAATGGCATGGTGCTGAATTTTTAAAAAGCCAATCCCCAAAGTTTACATACTATATAAATCCATTTATACTACACTCTTGAAATGACAAAAGTATAGAGATGGAGAACAGATTGTTGGTTGCCACAATGTTAGCTTTGCAAAGAGAGAGGGGACAGAGGTAGGTGTGGTTATAAAAGGGCAATGGGAGGGATCTCTGTGGTGATGGGACTGTTCTGTATACTGACTGTAGCGGTAGATACGCGAACCTATACATATGATTAAACTGCACAGATCTAAATATACACAAACACATACACAAAGGAGTAAAAGTAAAAGTGGGATACCTGCATAAGACTGGTGGGTTATATCAACGCCAATATCCTAGTTGTGACGTCGTACTATAGCTTTGCAAGATGTTACCACTGGGGGAAACCGTGTAAAAGGTATATAGGATTTCTCTGCATTATTTCTTACAACTGTATGTGAACCCTACAGTTGTCTCAAAATAAAAAATTTAATTACTGAAAAAAATCAAGGTGGAGAAAAGAAAGTACAAAATGCTTAACCAAAAAAAAAAGGGAGATATGGGTGTATATACTTATACTGCAATCAATGGGAGAATAAATAATAAACTTTTACAAAATAACTGGTTACCTCTGGGATAGGGAGAGAATAGGGTGAAAGAGCTGAAATACAAGCTTGACGTCTTTGTATCTTGTTTTACAGATTTGGACCTGGAACCACGTACATACTCCAGATAATTTAAAACCAGGTGGTGGCATAACCACACGGAGAGGTGCTATACAACACAGGTACTTTGAAACACGGTAATTTGTACATCTCTAGTGGAAAACAAATATAATGGCAAGCGAAACAAAATAAAATATGTCTCAAAATGTTTTCAGTAATAAACTTGTTGGGATAGTGTTAGTAATGTTATTCTGGTACTGCTGTGTGTAGTATGGAAGAAGGAAAGTATAGCTATAAGATTGACAATGTTAACTAAAAATCATGTGAGTCCTGAATTTGAGCTGGAAATCCCAGTACCATGACTTACTTTATCTTTAAACAATTAACATTGCCCATCTCTGTCTACTGAAAAAGCCTAGAAGCAACAACCAACCTGGTAGCAATGAGCAGCCTCAGGACCTAGACTGTGGTCTCTAAATACTATTTTTTTATTCAGTGGAAACAGATTGCTTGCAGAAATAGCTAATTCCACTTCTGGCAAGAAAAAAGCAAAATGAGCCTAGAATATTTTATTCCATCAAAAGCAAGGAAGCTGTCAAAATGTAAAAGAGTATTAGAGCCATGTGAAAGCTGATAAATAAATGGGAAAAAAATGAAGTCTTTATCCTGCTTCTCCTGTATGGACCCTACCTTAGCTACCAAATAATTCACCATAGGAAATTTCTTTTTGTAGAATTCTAGCTAATATTCAAAGAAGGTTAGATAGAATTAAAATATCATATTTACGCAATGCCAAATAAATTAACAGATCCATGTGGAGTGACAGTAACATTTATTTTCTAAACAGAGCACTATTGAGACACTGAGAAAACATATGTAACCTGGGGGTGTAACATTGGGATATATGGTCATGCGAGATCATCAATGGTCATTTACAAGCATCATCAATAGAGAAAAGCAGCCATTTTGTATATCCTGACAGAAGTATAGAACCTACCTATTAGATATTCTTGCCAAAACAACAACAAATATTGAGTCTCCAGATCTAACCATCATTTTATCAGAAATCTGAGAGCTAAAAGACCATTTTAAATGAAAACTCAGGGAGACAATCAACAAAATCCCAGCTTTGGGAAATTCTAAGGACAGACTAGCTGACTTTTCTAACAAAAATTGCAAGAAAAATTTTAAAAGAGATGAAAATTTTCAAAGAGATTAAAGAGAGCTATTAACCAATTGAACACAAGGATCTTATTTGGACACACTGATTCAAAAAACAAACTATAAAAAATAAAATGAAAGCAAACATGAACACTGGCTAGATAATTTATGATATTAAGGAATTATTGTTAATTATTTTTAGTTGTTATTGTGATATTGTTTTCATTTTAAAAGACTATAGTTTTAGAGCTATATATTGAAATATGTATCAATTAAATCATAGAACTGATACTTACTTCAAAATAAACTGGACTCAGAGGAGTGGGTAAAGCAAAAATGAAAGAGGGTTGGCCATGAACTTATAATTGTTGCAGCTTGGGGATGGGTATTTTTTTATATTTTGAAATTTTCTATAGTAAAAGTTTTTAATATGACATGAATACTAAGTTCCATTATCCCTTTCAGATTTTCAAAGCAGATCCTAGTATCTAACATCTCTGTCTGTGCCCCCACCTTAGATGACTTTATATATATACACATATATATACACATACATATATATATATATAAAGAATATTTGTGCCCTTTGTAAGTATAAATCTCTTTGTAATCTCTATTTTATAAGCTACAACCACAAATTGGTATGGACCTACAGGAGTAAGGCCTGAAAGATGGTGGCTATAACTAGATGATACCAATGTTTGAGCACATAAAACTTAGTTTAAAGACAATCAATTGCTTCATTAAACTATTTATACTTGCTGGTATCAGGAACCGTTTTTTGGGGGGATAAATTATTGTGAGGAAAAATGTCTTTTCAAGGAACTAATGAGTTTTTGGCATGTGCTATACTAAGTAGATTGGGTTTAAGATCTGGTTTCATGGTCCCACCTTGAAATCAAGGCAAAAGTTCAGTTCTAAAAACTGGATGAATTTAGCACATCAAAGGTAGGGAAATGCTGACTCAGTAATTCTCAGGCTATTTCAGAAGGTTTCATTCCCATTACAGCCACATGTGGTAGGCTTACTCCAGGACACATCACAGACTTGACCCGAGGTTACTGCTCTGGTTAATCCTCTTCTACGATAACAAGGAAAATAAAATAATCGAGACTAATATTTAGCCTCTGTTGAGCACTTACTATGCCCTAAGCACTTGCCAAGGTTTTACTTGTGTTCCATGCTAGAGAGGTACTTGACATACGAATGAACTCAGTAAATTACAGTTATTAACATTTCATTACAACAATTTTACAAATAAGGAACTGAAACTTAGAGTTGAAATAACTTGCCAAAAGTCTCCTAGAAAATTGCAGAACTGGGCTTTATTCATTAGTTCATCATTTGACAAATATTTGATTTTTGCTCTAAACATGCACCTTAATAATGATATCTATAATATTTTTTGAGCACTTACTAAATACCAAGAAATGTATCTAGTATGTTCATCATTACGCCAAATTGACCACTGCGTGATACTGGCTGGGCAAGTCACTAACCCTTCTGTGACTCAGTTTTCTTCCTATGAAGTATTGATAATTATAATACCTTTATTAGTAAATGATCATCATCAGCTCACTGAATATTCATAACACTCCCTTAAGATATTATTTCATCCGATCTACCACGTACTAATGATTTTATTAGAGTAACCATTCCATGTCTCATGTTCTCACCTATTGTATGGGACTAATATTAATATACACTGCACAGTGGTGTTGTGAAGATTCAGTGAGTAAATTCACCCACACTACCTGGGACACAAACACACAGAAATCGTTTTCAATCAGGAAAGCACCTAACGAATGGGGGAAGAGAGCATATACGAGTGGCTTTACTCCTGAATCTTAAAAAGAACTAAATATCATATATACGGTGTAACTGTGAGGGCTCACTGTTCTTCTGTGTCTTCATTTTCTTTTTAAGTTGCTTTTGACGCCATTTTTAAAGAATAATGGGAGACAGAGTTGTATATTAGAAAAACATTCGCTTTGGAGTTAGAGAAACTTGAGTAAGAACTCTGAATTCACCATTTAACAGCTGTGTGACCCTGAATAGTTTACTTACTGCTCTGGGACTCTATTTCTTTAATTATAATATTATAAAACAATATAAAAAGATATAAGTTTCTTATTTCTAAGAGCTTTCATGAAGATTAAATCAGATGATCTATGTCATAATAGTACATAAGTTGCTTCAGTCATATCATTCATTGTATAAAGGTTTTAGAGGAAGAGAGGTTCTCCCAAAGGATTTGATCCTGGGGTTTTGCACCCTCAGATTAAACATTTTTCCCCCAAAAGTAGCAACATCAGCAGATTCTCCAGCCAACTTTCATGGTAGCACTGTCATTGGGAAGGCATTTTTTAGCTGATTTAAGCATTAACAAGACTTATTATGGATACATCTCATGTATTCAGTAGCAAGTTTCCCTTTTATGTCCCAATGCCTCAAAAAGATCTCTTCTGATACTGTATTTTTAATTCGTTTCCACTTGTCGAGGAGGGAATATCAGCTTTTATTTCAAATTTGTGTCATCCCATTGCTGTGTGATACTTGACATCACAAAATATGATGCAACTCTCCACATATTAAGCTCGATACAGTCATAAATTTGCACTCCAAGCCCTCACTGACTTCAATAGGGCTTGGGCTTGTAAAATGATTGCAGATCAAGCCATTCTCATATAATGTAATTTTTTTAAGTAGCTTTTTTCCATAAGTAGAAACATGCTGGGAATAGCAAACTACCTGCACAGCATACACACAGCAGTCAGTAATCCCACTCCTTGTCAAAACATTTTCTGTTCATATGTGAGTGTTGACTGTGGTGAGAGACTTAAAAAGATTTTAAAGAAAATCTCTGCAGCCACACTCTACTCCCTATTAACATAACACAACTGGAGGAGCTTCATTAAAATCCATTCTTACAGAACCACGCCTTGCATGCTTTATTACAAAACATTAGCTATCAATTTGACTATTGACCTCAATGCATGCAAATCAGTATATTTTCCTTCATTTTAAAATCTGCTTTTGTTTCCAAATGAAGATTTATTTTGCCAGTTGATTATAGTCTGAAGATACACCATAAGTCGCGAAGAGTATAGTCTGCAAATACATGTTTCAAGTTCAAGCAGCAATGATGTGCTATTTATAATCTTGAAGACAATAAACATTTTTATCCAATCAGCCAGAGTCTTAGGAAATTCAAAGAATGGAAAGTCTTTGAAATATACAGGCTTTTGGATATCAAATTACCTCTGAAACCCTCCACCCAGAAGTATCTCTAACAAAATCCATTTGAAATACTGCTTCAATATTCTAAAAAATCAATAATTTAAACCACAGGTTGAACATTTTTACTGCTTCCACTGCAGACTGTCATTTTTCGAAATGAAAATGCTAATGATACTGAAGGGGAAAGTACTAAGCAGAAGAGATGTATGAATGAAACCTTGGATTGGCTAGACTTGCTGGTTTGATCTCTTTCTCCCTCACTCATCTGTGACAAAATGTCTTTTAAAATCAACAACTTTCATTTCAGTGTTTCTAAAAAATGCACTTCTCTGTTGTACATTACATCCTTCTCTATAGGAAGTTAAGGAATGTGCTGTAGCAGGACATTTTATAGTAAATATGAATATAGAATGTAATACCAAGTAGGCTGTATTATTTCAGCATAATCTATAATGTCGGACACCTTTAAAATATTGCACAGAGCACTGGGGAGAGGATAATCCCTAGTACTTACAGTTTTTCTATTCATACCACTGTACTAAAACACAAGCAGTGAAGGAAGCCATGGAAATCCAGAGCCCAGAGGAGCTGAATTCAGAAGAAACTTTTACTGCCTCTGAAATTATTTCAAAGATTTAAGAAATGAAGGTGTGAGTCCAAGGTCATCGCCTTCCCTGTAGGGATCTTGAATTTGAATCTGCTCTACCTAACATACAACGTTGCTAGTGAACTGGGCGAACGCTGGAGAAGAGTCATTCTGTCCAAGAACTGGTTATTGTGATTCCTAGGATGTAAACATCTTCCTGGAACAAAGGCTGGGGAAACAAAGACAACAAAACAATGACTGCCGATGAAGAGTCAAACATGATCCCATGAACTGTGAGAGTTATGAGGGAGAAAGCTTGTCCCATAAAATAAGATAGTTAGAAAGAGGCCCATAGTAAATATTTTAACCAGTTTCTCATTTCTTTCCTAAAAACCTCCAGCAACTTAAAGTGAACCTGCAGCTAAATGATGGCAAAAAATAGTATTGATCAGCTTCTATCATACAATAGATCATATATTTCCATCTGGAATGACGAAAACTCCTAATAGGAGATAGAAGAGGGAATTCAACCTTTGCTGAGTGTCTGCTGTGTCTGTGGCATGGAGCTATGACTGCATGGGCCATAAAGAATAGGGGAATCAGAAATTGTTAAACCGCAGTTTGTCCATGAAGAGATTATGACATCCACCATACTAGGCTGCTTGTAGTAAAAGAGAAAACGTAAATTATGTGGCTTTCAGAATTCTTGACATACACATAATAAATATCTGATGCTAGTTTCTCAGAGGTAGATGGATCTGGTACTCAGATAATGCTAAAGAAAAATAAAAATGTTCCAATTAAACATTTAGCATGATAGAATAGAAAAGAGTTGACTAATAGTTGGTTCAACTAATAGTTGACTAAAGTGGTTCACCTCATTTTACAAGGCTACGTAGTGTGTTAGTGGCAGAGTTGCAATTTTTGTCTTCTACCTATTAAAGCATGCAGTCCTAGCACTCCAAAGGCTTGTGGGAACACAATTTTAAGGGAAGAAAAAGTTTCCAGGGAGAGTCACATCTGAACTGACTCCTGAGGGTGAATTAAGTTGTCAATAGGCAAGATATTGGGGAGGGCTGTTCTGATGGGAGCACGCTGCATGGACAAGTGCTGGGGGTAGGACAGCATAAAGTCACCTTCAGGAAATGTGCAGGGCACCCTCAGGCAGGTTTGGCTTCAGGAGTGAGCAGCCTATGAATCCATGTGCATGAGCATGGTCTGTAGACTGGATAATAAAAATAATATGTGGGAGCCGAGAAATTTTATAAGGTTACAAAGGGGGTACTTACATTGAAAAAATCTTAGGCCTTCTGTTAAACTTCCTTTATGTGAAAAGGTGGAGAGGAAATTAAGACTAAGAAAAGTTGGGCTGACATGACAAAGGATCTTGTATGACACAATGAGAAGTATGAACTTTCTCCTACAGGTAGATGGGGAGAGACACATTCAAACACACTTTAGGGAGATAAATTGGGCTGAAAATAAGTACACTGATTTCTGTCAGGAGAGACCATGGAAATCAGAACTTTTAAGAGGTTCACGTAACGTTCTAAGTGAGGACAAATGAGACCTTGAACAACAAAAGTCAGTGTGGAGATGGAAGATACATATTAGTGTACTGTTCCAGATTTGGTAACTGATTCTGTGGAAATGGTCAATGCTCCATTTGAGAAAGAAGGAAAGGAAGAAGAAGGAAAGAGGGATAGAGGAAGAGAGAGAGAGAGATCAGTTTTCCACAACTTAATAAATTATAAAAATGTTTCTCCTGCCTTTCTTTGCACTCCTCCTTCATCTCATTGAAATTTAAAAATCCAAATGTAAAATATGGACTTAGATGGATGAAGAGTTCTGTTTTGGTACTTTCTTCACATGTGAACTCGAAGTTCTAATAAATTTCCCTTTCTAGGCTGCATCAGAATTATTTGCTCCATTATCGATTTTATTATATTGATTATATTATTATTACTTTAGCATTTGAATCTGTGAAATGCGGTGAGACAGTTTGTTAACAATTTGTCATGACACCTCTGCTGGGTGGGAGGATGACACACATCATTATCATTATTATTAAGATTTTTTTTTTTACAGCTGGTACAACGATAAATGATTTACAGATAAACATAGCAATACTCTATTTATATCAAGTTAATTAATCATATTGATTTAACATCCTGCGCTGTTAAACTTTTCCCCTTTAGATGTTAGTTTTAGATCTAATTTTAGAATAATTAAATTGAGTTCAAACTTTAGAACTCTACATTAGTACCTATATCACATCTGAAAAATTATTAACATTTTCAGTTCAATTTTAATAACTGCAGTTCCTCTGTGAGGATGACCTTTTCCTTCCAAATATTTGAAGTAATTATAGTTGGAGAATTAAAGTGCCCATTGACAGTTTTCTTTTGATATTGGAAAGTCCTGCTTCAGTGACTGGTACAGAACACAGAAACCACATTTTACTCCTATATTCACGTCCTTTGTGGATGGAACAACCATAAACAGCTGCCAAGTCAGAGATGCCATAGTCATTCTTGCCTTCTCCCTCCGCATCTGGCGCTTTACGCAGTCAGTTAACAAGACTACTACTTTGTCTCCTTTATACATTTTAAATAGATTCACTTTGCTCTAGCTACAAGCTTGGGCCGATACCATTTCTTCCCTCCAATATTATACCTGTGAGCACCATGCTCAGTGCTCAAGCACAGTGATTGCAAACAGAGCAGCTTATTAAAATACTTGTGGAATGAATATATTGATCCTCTCCCACTCTTGCATGGTTATTTTGTGAACACTTTATACATTCCTATGAGAGAATCTTTCCTAAATGCACATCTGATCCTGTCTTGCCCTTCTTTGCATAATGTTCATTCGTTATCCTTTAAGATAAAGTCTAAACTCTTCTCAATGGACAGACAAGGCCCTTTATTATCTGGTTCTAGACTAACTCTCCCTACTCACTACATCATCCTTCAGTGAAGCTAAACTCCCACATACGCTGGGACTTCTCTCTCCGCCTAACTTTGCACATGCTCCTCAGCCACACGTGCTCCCCCTTCTTCTGACAAGCACTAGTTAGGGACTCCTCTTAGATATTATCTTTTTTCCAATGACATCCCTGGCTTCCTGCTTGGTCTGGTGCTTCCTTTGTATTTTTATAGCTCCTTGTTTCTACCTCTTTATAGCATGTTTTACAAAGTTATGTCAATTGGCTACTGGTGCACCTCAGCACCAGATTTCAAGTTCTCTGAGAGCAAAGACAATGTCATAGTTCTACAATACATGATCAATAAAAATTAACAAAACCTATAGAGGCTATAAAATACTATAAAAAATACAGTGCTAAGAGTGTCGAGTACATGGTTTAAGAGTGCTCTATCACCATCTAAGTGAATTTGAACAAAGCTGTTAATTAATTTAAGACTAATTCTCCTAACCTGTAAATGAGAGCTCTCAGACTAGAGCTGGTGCTAAGGGAGTTTTAACTCTCACAATTCATGCTGTTGGATCTAGAATGAAAAAATTACCAAGCAGGGCAGCAGAGAGCAGGGAAGAACATCTGATTCAGACTCCTGGAGTAATATTCTTTATTCTTGCTATCTAGAGTATATTAAATGTTTCTCCTGAGGCCGCTCATCCAGTATGATATGCTCAAAATTAGCTTGGAACATTTATTCATTTCCTTGAACTATACAAATGACCAAAAAATAAGAGACTATTCTTTGAATACACTCCAACCTGTAACACTTTCTCCCAAAGGCCTGGATCCCATATAAATTAGCTATTTATAGCCAAATAAATCCCATCACCTCATATTCTATTTTCAGACTTGCTTTTACGTCATGCCCCCAATGGAAGTCGGTCAGCTTTTCCTGATGACCACAGTTTCTGAAACAAGAAAGGACGAAAAATGGCAGCTACTACTGCCATTATATCAACTAGTTGTCGTGGCAATATGTTAAGATATTATGATACGTTTTTAAGAAATTAAGGCAATTATTAGGGCTTTATATTTTTACTATTCCAGCTATCAATTATCCTAGGAGTTGATATCACAGTGAGAACAACTTTGCACTAATTCTGATGACTATAATAAAAAAGATGGACAACAACATTCGTGAGTATGTGAAGAAATTAGAGACCTCATACACTGCTGGTGGGACCGTAAATTGGAGCAGCCACTGTAGATAACAGTTTGGCGGTTCATCAAAAAGTTAAACATAGAGTTACCATATCATCCAGCAATTCTACTCCTAGATATATATATAAGAGAACTGATACATACATACATCCACTCAAAAACGTCTACACGAATGTTCACGAAAACACTACTTATAATGGGCAAAGTGTAGGGAAAAAAACTCAAATATTCATGAACTAATGAACGGATAAATAAAATGTAGTATATCCACAAAAAGGAATGAAGTTTTGATACATGCTACAACACAGATGATCTCTGAAAATATGCTAAGTTAAAGCAAGGAGTCACAAAAGGTTGCACATTGTATGATTCCATTTATACAAAATGTCCAAAATAGGCAAATCCGCAGAGACATAACGTGCATAGGGGTTGGGGGATGTGCGGAATGGGGAGTTACTGCTCAGAGGTATGAAGTTTCTCTTTCGGAGTGATGGAAATATTCTGAAATGAATTAGATAGTGGTGATGGTTATACAACTCTGTGAATATACTAAAAACCATGGAAATGTATATTTTAAAGGAGTGAATTTTATGATATGTAAATTAAAAAAGAAAACAAAAGAATTCTAGAATGAGGTTGATGGCTAAGGTTGCTAAATATTGTATTTCTTTACTCTGAATTTTTTAAATTGCAGAGATAAAACTTTCCAAGTAATTAAAAAAAGAAACTGATTACATAACACACACACACACACACACACACACACACACGTAATGTATATATAAATTTAAAGGCCAAAGTAAAGTATTACAGGAAGTTCTCAACAGATGACTACATGATCTCATGATATATAAAATTTATTCTTGTGATAGCTATATATTAATGAAAAGCACCTAGATTTTGAGTTAAAAAAATTGATATTTACATGTAAACATAAAGGAGGAATTTTTCTTGAAGGTTTCGTTTTGTAAAGTATTCTTCTTTAAGAAAACATAGGCAGTATGCTCTTTGACATTGGTCTTAGCAGCATATTTTCAAGTACCATGTCTGACCGGGCAAGGGAAACAAAAGAAAAAATGAACAAATGAGACTACACCAAACTAAAAAGCTGCATAGCAAAGGAAACCAACAAAATGAAAAGACAACCTAACAATTGGGAGAAGATATTTGCAAACCATATATCAGATAAAGGGTTAATATCCAAAATATACAAAGAACTCATACAGCTCAACAACAAAAAAACCCAACAACCCAATTAAAAAATGGGCAAAAAATCTGAACAGAGATTTCTCCAAAGAAGATATACAGATGGCCAACATGCATATGAAAAGATGCTCAACATCATTAGCTATCAGGGAAATGCAAATCAAAACTACAATGAGGTATCACCTCACTCCAGTCAGAATGGCTATAATTAACAAGACAAGAAACAACAAATGTTGGAGAGGATATGGAGAGATGGGAACCCTTGTACACTGCTGGTGGGAGTGTAAACTGGTGCAGCCACTATGGAAAGCCGTATGGAGTATTCTCAGAAAATTAAGAATAGATCTACCATATGATCCAACTATCCCACTGTTGGGTATTTATCCAAAGAACTTGAAAATGCAAAGGCATAAAGATACTTGCACCCCTATGTTCACTGCAGCATTATACACGATAGCAAAGACTTGGAAGCAACCTAGGTGCCCATCAAGGGACGAATGGATAAAGAAGATGGGGTATTTATACATGACAGAATAGTACTCAGCCATAAGAAATTATGAAATCTGGCCATATGTGACAACATGGATGGTCCTTGAGGGTATTATGCTCAGTGAAATTAGCCAGAGGGAGAAAGTCAAATACTGTATGATCTTACTCATAAGTAGAAGATAAAAACAATGACAAACACACACATAGCAATGGAGATTGGATTGGTGGTTACCAAAAGGGAAGGGGGGAGGAAGGCAAAAGGGGAGATCAGGCTCACATGTGAGGGGATGGACTATAATTAATTTTTGGGTGATAAACAACATAATCTACACAGAATTCGAAATACATTATGATGCACATCCAAAAGCTATATAATGTTATAATCCAATGCTACTGCAATTAAAAAAAAAATTGTTGTGTCACTTTCTGAATACGTGATTCTAGAAAGTTCTTGCATCATTTCTTAATATCAAATAATTCTACATTCAGTTTATATTATGTGATCTACTTAAAATTTGTTTGATAAAAACCATATTGAATAAAGTTTCAGTGACTTAAAGTTAAAAAGAAATCCTTCTTTAAACCTTTAATTACAATGATAGACAGATCTACTTGGTTTCTTTTCATGTGAACTTTTATCACTTACAATAAATAAACTTTTTATTCTATCTCTCTGATGAAGAAAATGAAAAACTGAGTAGATCGAAATATAGAATGGAGTTGCAACATTGACCTCTATCTGATTTTTCTCCCTCAGGAGAAATGTCGTTAAATAAGCAATTTCAATGTTTAGCCTTGTATTCCTTTGGTAAATTCACTTTTCTTCTATCTTGCATAATTTCTTTATAAAATCTTCCAAGACTTCATGACCTAAGACTCCAAATGGAATGAATATGATTTTTCTTTATTCCTGAAATAAAGAATCTTTTTATTTTGCATCTTTACATATTTGTGACAATATTTTAAAGCACTGCTTAAAAGCAGGCTGAAAAACACCTTTGTGCTAAAATAGTAAATATTTTCATTTACCATGCACACATCTCTAAGGCTAATGTTAATTCAAAGACATTTTAGAGAGTGTATAATGTGTATTTCCTCTTTCTATTTAAAAACATATAGTATATACACAACTTCACATTCTCTGTGGAAAACAGTAGAAACAAAAACATACATGCCTATTCAACTACATGTAGACATACATTTTATTTGCTAAGAAAGCAGCAAAAACTTTTGATACTGTAATTTAATTAAGGTCTTCTCATCTTTTAGAAATCTGGCTTTGTAATGCTTCAAATTTTCTCTTGCTTTATTAACACAAAAGTCAAAGATTTATTGTGCACCTGTGACATTTTGTTTCGAATGCAACCTAATGTTCTATTCAAAATCTTATTTCAAAATCCTCAAAAAATGTTGGAATCTAAGCAGCAAATGGTAATAGAAGTGATCATTTATATTCAGATCTCTTCTAAAAGGGCGATGTGTGTGTGTGCCTAACTTCATGTATAAAGGTCCTGTATTCTTCAATGAGTTAGTTTAGTTTATTTACAGGGAGAATTTTCATGTTTGTATTTTAACCATAGAAAACTTTTTGAAATGAAAAGTTAAATTTCCTCAGCTACAAAGAACAATACTAGTAACAAAACAAACTTCTAGATCTTTGATTTTTAAAGGCACTCAAATTTTGTAGGTAATTTATTAAACACTATTCACATCCATTCAGAAATGAAATACACTTAATTAGGTATTGAAATATTCTTACATTTTACTAAATTATAGCAAAAGCCAGTTGCATCGTAAAATTGTGTAAACGATAAAACTGAAATTCTCTCATTGTGAGTAAAATTTATTTCTTTAAAGTATTATCCAACCTACATAAGTATTATGTCCATTATTTTATAGTTCATGGTGATGTACAAATTAAAAACTAAACAGTGAATGCAAACATCCAATTTCAAATGTCTTCTAACCAGTCATATTTGTTATCTTCTCATATTTTCATAAAAGAGGCATTTTTCCTTAGATGCATGGATTATCATATTTTTTCCTGCACACAAACACCAAATAACATATGTTCAAAGGAAGAACTGTAAAAACAATGTATATAATTAATATAATGTGATATAGTGTATCAGAGCTGATACATGGCAAGCAAGCAGCATATTTTAGATGCTGAAGCACATTTTAAGCCTTCTTTTGCTCACATAATTCAGGCTTCAGATGTATTTCTCAATTGCTCACTGCAGAATAGCTGCAGAACTGAAACAAAACCCTCAGTATAAAAATGACAACCCTTTTGTTTCCACTAAATCCTTATTCTGTCATCCACTGGCAGTGAGCTTTCCAGTCATGTTCTCTGCCAGTCCTTACCAGTTTGCCAATTACACAAGCTGCTTCCCAGACATCAGACACAAATTCCACAAGACTGCTGTGCAAGCGTACCCTAATTAACCATCAGCTTAATTAGACAATTTACTGTGTAATTAGCAGGCAATTAGTCAACACCTCTCAGATCTTATTGACTGCTGTGACAGCCTTTCCGTCTCTCCACATTCCAATACACAACAGCGACCATGTTTCTAGCACTCTTCAACCCCATGCGACATGGTTCTGGATGGAGAAGTGGGTAATATTATATAACAAAGGAAAAAATCAATATGTAGCCTGTCCAATTATTGAACTGTTTATAAACTTGTCTTTTATTTAATACTGGAAGTCCAATATTAAAGATATTTTAAGAATCTACTCCAGAAATGGCTATAGAGCCAACTTCTTAATACGTTTTACTTCATGTTTTAATGTAAAATACTTTAAATTGCATGTACCATGAATTATGCTCCATGATTGGCTATGCCTATAGTAATTTGAGTAAATTTTCTGATCTGTGTGTAGGAGACCTAATTGATTATCTCTCATTAATGTTAATAGCAGTTATAGACACAAATCCCACACACACTGATGGAAGGCAGTCTAGGGTTGGGAAGTATTTTCTAGTTTTCTTTTAGTGAACTATGAAGAGTTCAGAAGCCAGGAATTACATCTTGGTGTTTTAACATTCACATTAACACTTATTAATTTTACAGGAAAAAGCATTTTTAAAAATATTTTTCTCTAAGCCCATATGTATGTCATGTAACACCCTTTGCTCTTTGCAGTGTAATTTCTGACCCCTATAAAATACCTTCCATTTTCTGGGGATTTCATGATTGATGACTAATGAGATCCCAATAGCTCTAAGGAAGAATAATTCTTTATCATTTTTTTTTTTTTTTGAGGAAGATTAGCCCTCAGCTAACTGCTGCCAATCCTCCTCTTTTGCTGAAGAAGACTAGCCCTGAGCTAACATCCATGCCCATCTTCCTCTACTTTATACGTGGGACGCCTACCACAGCATGGCTTTTGCCAAGCGGCACCACGTCCGCACCCGGGATCCGAACCAGCGAACCCCGGGCCACCGAGAAGCAGAACGTGTGAACTTAACCGCTGCTCCACCAGGCCGTGCCCTCTTATCTTTTTTCTTTTCAGAAATATTAAGGAAGAAGATGAATTTTATTGAATGAATTAGAAATCACAAAATCTTCTGTTAAGAGAAAGGGAAAAATAGGAAGAACATAACCATTCCTTCACAGTTTAATTGGTTAATTATCACCTACATTTTCTGATATCTGATAAGCTACAATAAATATAAACTACTTGTTACAACAGAATTACTCATATTATTTAAATGTTCTCATTAGCAATAATTTTCTCTTTCTTCTTTTTGAAATGTAAGGGCCCCAAAACTCCAGGCAAGTAGAACAGTTAGTGAAAGGCCATGGATGAGAATGAAGTTGACTTACTGGAAGACCCTAAAAAAGGCCATTGTAGCTGTAGCTTAACTGGTACAAGGTAAAGCAGAATGAGATGAGGTTTGAGACGCAGGCACGAAAATATGATAAAGTGAATTGTACAGGACGTTTGATCCCATATTAAGGACTAGGGGAAGCCACTGGAATATTTTAAGCACAGAAGGCACATGATATGACAAACTGTAAGAGATCACTTAGGCTGTGGTGTGGAGGCTGGGATGTAGGACAGACAAGAGTGGGAGTGGGGAAGCTCTTAGAGGAGGCTGGCACAGTATTCAGTGAGAAAAGATGGGGGCCTGGATGTGGGTGGTACCAGTGGAGATGACTCCTTAAATGAGAAGGGCAAAATTATAGTAATTTTCTCTGTTTTAATAAATGATTACATAACTATTATTGTTTAACTTTGGTATAGAGATCATGGGAACAATAATTATAACTTTTACTGACATGGTGTTTTAAGGTTACAAGTCATTTTTACATCTTCTATTTTTTAAAAATTCAAACAGTATCACTAGATTACCATAAGAAAGTCAAAGGAGGTATCATGGTTTTATTTTATAAGTGAGCATGCCAAGGTTTAGAGAAGTTAAGTTATTTATTGACAGTCACATTACTTATGAAAGAGATGACCCACAACACTTTCTTCCAAACAAAGGGGGACAATTGTAATACTTGAATAATAACTAGTATAATTTACTGAGAAAATCACCATTTAAAATTTAGGGTTGGGGTCGGCCCAGTGATGCAGCTGTGAAGTTCGCACGTTCTACTTCAGCAGCCCAGGGTTCACCAGTTCAGATCCTGGGTGCGGACCTACCCACCGCTTGTCCAGCCATGCAGGGGCAGGCATCCCACATGTAAAGTAGAGGAGGATGGGCCTGGATGTTAGCTCAGGGCCAGTCTTCCTCAGCAAAAAGAGGAGGATTGGTGGCAGACGTTAGCTGAGGGCTCATTTTTCTCAAAAAAAAAAATTTTTTTTTTTAAATTTAGGGTAAAATGTCCCTTCCAGCCTTCTGCATACAACCTTGTTTTTCATAATATAATAGTTAACAAGAGACTCTTTGTATAAATTTAATTTACCTTTGGTGCCATACCTATTCCCTTCATATTGATCAAAAGAAGATTTCAAAATACAATGTCAATGTTTGTTTATTCACTCATTCAAAAACCATACACTAAGTAGTTGCTTACTTTATGCTGAGAATTGTAGGAAATCCAAGTATCCTTGTGGCAACCTCAAAGAACAACTACAGGGAACAAAACTGAGCAAGGGCCCCAGCTCCTGTGCTGTGGAATCCATCCCTTCACTGTATGGCAACCAGGCTTTCCATGGCACAGCCAATGACCAAACAGGACAGAGATACTAAGGCAGGCCCATTCTCGAGATACACGATGACTCTGTGATGGCTTTGCTGAAACTTACTTAGACTGCAAGGCACTCTAGGATGCTTCTGCACAACCTTCCTTCCTTCTCAACTTCACTTGAGGCCACACTTGCATTGTTGTCTTATGGTTCTCCCATCTTTTTTACTTCCCTCTATATTTTCTCTCAAGTGTTTCACTCAACACAATTCTTGCATGTTTAATCCCATCTTGGTAACTATTCACGGAAGATCTGTACTAAAACAATTCTGATGCCATGTTGAAAAATTAAATGATATGGACAAAATCCAGAAAAATATCTCAATATAGGGGAAATTTGGTAAAATTTAAAAAATTTTTTATAATGCATTTTCATGCAATTAATGCTGTTGATAATTAAAATTCGACATAGACTTTAGTAACGTAACAGTATCAAAATGCAAACTTTGGGAAATTGAAATAAATTACAAAAATAAATTTTCCCCTTGCAATCTCTGACTTCAAAACATACTACATAACTATAGTAATCAAAACAGCATGGTACTGGTACAAAAACAGACACAGAGACCAATAGAACAGAATTGAAAGCCAGAAATAAAACCACACATCTACAGACAGCTAATCTTTGACAAAGGAGCTAAGAACATATAATAGAGAAAGGAAAGTCTCTTCAATAAATTGTGTTGGGAAAGCTGGACAGCCACATGCAAAAGAATCAAAGTAGACCATTATATTTTACCATACACAAAAATTAACTCAAAATGGATCAAAGACTTGAAGATAGGACCTGAAACCATAAAACTCCTAGAAGAAAATACAGGCAGTACTCTTTGGCATCGGTCTTAGAAGGATCTTTTTGAATATCATGTCTACTCAGGCAAGGGAAACAAAAGAAAAAATTAACAAGTGGGACTTCATCAGACTAAAGAGCTTCTGCAAGGCAAAGGAAACAGGAACAAAACAAAAAGACAACCCACCAACTGCGAGAAAATATTTGCAAATCACATATCTGAGAAGGAGTTAATCTCCAACATGTATAAAGAACTCACACAACCAAACAACAGAAAAACAAACTCACTGATCAAAAAATGAGCAGAGGATATGAACATTGTTCCAAAGAAGATATAAAGATGACCAACAGGCACATGAAAAGATGTTCAACATCACTAATCATCAGGGAAATGCAAATCAAAACTACACTAAAATATCACCTTACACTGATTGAACAGCTATAACTACCAAGACAAAAAATAACAAAGGTTGGAGAGGATGTGGAAAGAAGGGAACCCTCATACACTGCTGGTGGGAATGCAAACTGGTGCAGCCACTATGGAACACTATGGAGATTTCTCAAAAAATTAAAAATAGTCATACTATGTGACCCAGCTATCCCACAACTGGGTATTTATCCAAAGAACTTGAAATCAACAATTCAAAGAGACTTTATGCACCCCTATGTTCACTGCAGCATTATTCACAATAGCCAAGAAGTGGAAGCAACCCAAGTGCCCATCGACTGACGATTGGATAAAGAAGATGTGGTATACATACACAATGGAATACTACACAGCCATAACAAAGGACAAAATCCTCCCATTTGCAACAACATAGATGGACCTTGAGGGTATTATGTTAAGCAAAATAAGCCAGATAGAGAAAGACAAACACTGCATGATTTCACTCATATGTGAAAGATAAAGTAACACATAGACAAAGAGAACAGTTTAGAGGTCGCTAGAAGGGAAGGGCGTTGGAAGGTGGGCATAAGGGGTAAAGGAGCACATTTATATGGTGACTGACAAATAATAACGTACAACTGAAATTTCACAATGTTATAAACTATTATGACCTCAATAAAATAAAAATAAAAAAGAATGAGAAAAAATATATATTATAGTTATCAGCAAAAATAATTAAGCTATTAGAAAATCAAAAGAAAATACTGAACAATTGTAAATAATGTATGCATCCAGGAGAAGAGCATCTTAAATAAATTATCACGTAAGCATAATAAATAGATAGATAGATAGATAAATTGTCCCCTTGCAGAAATATCCAAGTAGATGACAAAAATCTTCTTAGGGAACTCTTATACATTTCACCTCCAATAAAGACACAAAAAATTAGGGATGCTGAAGATCATTAAATGATTTCTTGGAAGCATGCTGATGGTATATTATGAGTCTCACTGCCATCCCAAGCCCCAAGAGAGGGGTTAAAAGAGACAGCTCAGAACACTTGATATGTGTTCCCTGCAATTTTTTTCTTTTTTGGAGGGGGCAGCACAGTGTACAGGATCCCACTCTGTTTGTTATGTATAAAGGGTAAAGCCCGAGTTTTCTGCTGCTGAAAGATGAGCTAAAAGAGATGAAACTACATTCCTAGGATTTGTCAAAGTAAAGGAAATGTAAGCTTCTCCTGTGGACCAGTTAAGGGACCCATATAAAATAAGGCAGTGAGGTTACACTAAGTTGTATGTAATAGGGACCCCTAGAAAGGAATGAGGTCTCAGTAGAAAAAAGTTAATGAACTCCAACGGCTCGTAGCCCGGTTGTGTAATGAGTGAGGTATAACCAAAGATTCAAAGAACCATAGGGGAGAGTTCCCTAATGATGGGAGGATTTTTTTTTTAAAGATTTTATTTTTCCTTTTTCTCCCCCAAAGCGCCCCCCCACCCCCGCCGCTGTACATAGTTGTGTATTCTTAGTTGTGGGTCCTTCTAGTTGTGGCATGTGGGACGGTGCCTCAACATGGCCTGACGAGTGGTGCCATGCCCTCACCCAGGATTTGAACTGGCGAAACCCTGTGCTGCCGAAGCGGAGCCTGCAAACTTAACCACTCGGCCACAGGGCCAGCCCCAATGGGAGGAATTTTTGAAGAACCCAAGAAAGTACCCACAAGAAAAGAGCCTAAGAAAGTATGTCTCCTAAAGAGGACTATTATAGCTGTACAAAATTATATTTATCTAAGAAAGTGAAATTGTTCATCAGGAAGTAGTGATATTTATCAATTTAATAGTGACAATATTGCTGAGGAATGTTATTACATTCCAAAACACAAGCGCCTTGCTGATGACACTAGGGAATTAGTCAATCAACAGGTACTTTCCAGTGCCTTCATATGCAAGGCCTGAAGGTCACAGGACCTGCCTTCTAGAGGCTTACATGCAGGAAAGGAAAAAAGAAACAAACACCTAAAGAATCCACTCTATTTTACGTCAACTGAGGAAAATTTTATGAAAGCTCAGAGAAAGGAGAGAAGATAACCTTTGGTCAACATAGCCACAGAAGACTTGGGTCATCACTGGCCTTTTAATATGAGAATAGGAAAAGAAATCTTCTTAAGGAGGAGAAATGGTAAAATTAAGGTATAGATGGCATAAACATAAGCCTAGGCATGAGACTGGTTTAATCAGGAAAGAGAGGCTGTGTTAAGGGGAAAAGTGGAAGTTATTATTGAAATGTTGAATGGGAGTTACATTACGATTAACAGTAACTTCCAAATTGAATTATGTAATTCCTCGGCTTAAAATCTCTTCAGGATCCCTTTTACAATCACGATCACATTTAAATTCCTAGCCTAACAGGCTTTTCCCATAGTCTCTACAGCTTCTTAAACAAACCTTACGACACATTATGCTGAATCTTACTTAAAATTCAGCTGCTGAATCTTAAACATGCTTGGCATCTCATGACCATGGATGTCCAGGTGCTGTCCCTTCTGCCTAGAATAAAGACACAGCTCAAATGTGAAGTCATTCTTCTTTTAAAAAAATGAGGAAAATACTGCTTATTAAGTAACGGTTTTAGTCTAAGAATCTCTGTTGCTTTATATCAACATTCAGTCAGGCATCCTGTGTCTGGTGCATATTGTGAACTAGAGTTTAAGTTTTCTAGAGCAAAGACCATTTATACACACACACACACACACACTATATGAGTGGTTGGGGCCTAACAAATGTTTGTTGACTGAATGAGATGAAGAGCACAGAGTTGCACATAGATGGTACAATGGTATAGCTAAAGTGCTAAATTGTATGCTAGAATCATGGGTGTCCATTTTATTGTTATGCTTTATAATTCCAATATATGTTAAATATATTGTGTGCTGTTGATATAACATCCCAATAAAAATAATAATGAATAAAATGAAAAAAAACACAAAGAGTGTATATAAAGGACATTAGCAACAGTTCTCAGGATACGTCTATTCTAGTCCATACACCTAAAAGCGACACTTGATGATACTTTTACATAAATTTTAATTTTAATAGATGGTGAATTGGGCAGAAGAGGAATGATAAATTGTTCCAAACATATGGAACACTGTGGAAACGTGCAAATGAATAAGCAGAGCAGGATGAAAAGGGCAGTGAACTTAGTTGAAGTGAAAGAAGCAGATGGGGAAGTTGGGTAAGTAAAGGTAACTGGTGAATGAAAAGACAGTTTGGCTGAATATTTCTCTAAAAAGCCAGTCACTTCCTTCAGCATCTAATGACACTTTATTTCAGAAATAATGATGATTGAATATGAAGCTCATTGCAAGTCATGTAAGAAAAAGGAGCATAAAAAGAACTACAATTTAAAACTGAATAAGTCTTGCAACAAAATAGCCAATGTAGGTGTGCCTTTAATAAAAATTTGACAGTGAGAGAATCTCTGAGTTTCATATTTAAAGTTTTTTTAATGAGGAATAAAGAGTACCCCTATGTAGTAATGACTAGAATCTTATTAAAGATCAATAAAGAAAACACAAAGGCAAGGTGGGTATTATGGAATTCAAGTCATGTTAACTTCAACAAAACTATGTCATCCAAACATATCCAGAATATGGATATTTTTTACTAGTTAAATTTAAAATCCGCAAAAGAATTAGATGAGACAGGATAAAGGTAAAATCAGTTTTTTCAAACAGCAGGACTGTACTTTAAGGAAATTTCTATTAGCCATAATTACGAGAATTTTCCATTAACCTTGACACCAGTTACTTACATAAAAAGCAACTAAGAGGTATTTTCCATCACAAGTTAGGTTCTTCTACCAGCTAACCCAGATCAAAATTGTACATGCCAATTAATATTATTAAAAAGTCTATTTGAGTCTCACCTTGTCCACTCTACCAAAATGATTAACTAATTAACAAGTGTGAAATCACAGCCCGAAACAGAAGAGAGGTGAAGACGTAATTATATTGGAAAATTGATCG
Organism: Equus quagga; assembly: GCF_021613505.1. Lineage (NCBI taxonomy): Eukaryota > Metazoa > Chordata > Mammalia > Perissodactyla > Equidae > Equus > Equus quagga. The sequence continues at coordinate 31,356,846 of NC_060284.1, forward strand.
GTCTGCTTCATAGTCAACTAGCCCAAATTGTGAAATAAAAGGTAAAAAAGATTGGGAGCAATTTAAATAACTGGAATAATGTACCTGGTTAAAATATTACTTTGGCTATAATTAAAGAATTCCTACTAAATATTAGAATTATGTGCATTAATCTATGTTTGGAAATATCATAATCTATGTTTCTATTGAATAAACTGTCTGGCATACATGGCATGGTTGAAAACGGTGACTAGTTTAGAACTTTGGGGAGAGTTGGGAAGTTTTTTTTTCACTAGAGTCTAATTTGCAAAATGTAGCTTTAATATTGCAAGTGTACACACAAATGGGCATGCAAGCACACGCATACATTCTGTTCTTGTTGAAGAGATCGACAACAAAAGAGGTTTGTTTCACAGAGGAGTTTGCTAAATAATCTTGGAGTGAACATTTGGATGAAATCTCCCAACGGATTGCTACATGTGAACTGCAGACTTTTCATAAACCCATTCTTTATAATTTGAGGATGAGTCAATTTTATGAATCTCAATAAATAAACCTAAATAACAACTAAAGATTCTAACCAGGTGAAAATCAAACTATTACTGTATGGGAATCATTGATGGTTTTGTGCATTAAAAGTTTCCCAGATGAGAAGTTTACATTGAATTTATTTAAATAACTATAGTTCCTTAGTTAATGCATAGGTATACATCAGAAGAACAATACCACACAATAAATAGAAAGTAATTACGTACCAAATTTGAAGTTAGGCCCATAGCAGTGAGAATAATGCACTGGACTATTTTATTTTATTATTATGTTACTATTATTATTTACTATTTTATTACTATGTTAATTTATTGTTTTATAGACTTTCATGATAAGGTAATGTAGAAACTCAATAATAATAAAATAAATTAGTTTTATATAATCTTTAAAAAAATCCATGTCTTTACTTCTAATAAGGGCTTCCAAAATGAGTTACAAGAGCAAATTGTGATCTTCTGTATTGTAATCCAATGAGAATTACCCAGGCTGTAAAATATTATTACATAACATTTTGTGAAATTTTTCTTAACAACTCTAAATATTACTTTTAGCATTTATAGTCCTGACAACGTTATTCCTGAATTCTTGCCTGGTTGATAGGTGCTAGAAATTTGTGCAAATGTAGGCAACTTCCTCTCAATTAAGATAATGTGGATTGAAACAAGTTTCTTAAAATCCACATGGGAGAACAGACAACCTACATGGTAAAAAGTCTGCAAACCTTATTATGGAAAGGAAAACAGGACTATTTAGAAAGGAAAAGAAAAGGCTTGTGGATAGGACATGAGAGTTGTCTCCAAGTAACTGAAGAGCTGTCATGTGGAATTGTGGTTCAAATTAGAATCCTATAATTATTCACTCCTCTAACAAGTATGTATTGCATCCTTCATATCTGCCAGACCTGGTTCTTCGTACTGGGCATACAGTAGTGAGTAAGAAAGACAGCAACCCTTTTTTTATAGAGCTTACTTAAAACAGCTAAAACAGAAAAATAAAGTAAATAAATAAATGATCAAGAGCATGCAACTTCATATGGTGATAAGTGCAACAAAGGAAAGAACCACCAGGGAACTGTGGCACAGAGAGACTGAGTTTTGAGTGGTCAGCAAAGACTTCTCCGAGGAGGTAATTTTTGATCTGAGAATTGAACAGGAAGCGAGAGGTGGATGTATGAAAATCTGCAGGCAGAGCATTACAGGCAGAGCGAACACCAGCAAAACAGCTCTAAGAGAAGCATTGGAGACCATGTTGGAGGACTAGAAAGACGGCCAACGTGGCTGGAGAAAAATGGCACAGAAGGAGATTGGCTTTTGATGACAATGGATTCCCAGAAGGTTTTATACCAAAATTCTGTCTCAATGAAATTCTATATAGAATCCAAAGAGAAATAAAATCATAGGTGTTGCTCTGCTTGAGCAGAGGATGGAAGGTTCTCAGCGCACCTGCTCAGCTGAACTCCAGGTCCCTGCCGAATACAGATGGAGTCAAATTGCCTTCACGTTAGACATAAAGGAATGAGATCTAGGGAAGATAAATTAGGAAACAGCATGATATAGAGGAAAGAGCCTAGATTTGTATCAAATAGACCTTGGTTCAATCCTGGTGTGGTAGACTTACGCCTTTGAAAGCGAGGAGCCATTTCCATGCTCCCAAATCCTGGTTTGGCCTTGTGACTTGCTCTAACCAACAGAATACAGTAGAAATAACATTGTGCAATTTCAGAACCTCAGTCTCACAATTTCTTTTCTTGCCTTTTTAGAACACTGCCACCTTGTGAACAGGCCCAGTGTAGTCTCTTTGAAGAGGAGACCACATGAAGATCCAGGCCGGATCACATCAGCTGAGGACCCAAGCATGTGAAGGAAGCCATCAAGAACTAGCTAGCCACCAAGCAGTCTGTCAACTGATTGCAAATGTACGAGTGAGAAGACGTCACACCATGTGGAGCAAAGGCAAGTCTAGCCAGCTGAGCCCTGAGCAGATTGCCAAACTATATAATCGAGAGCAGATTACTTGTTTTTTAAGCCAGTAAATTATGGGGTGTTTTGATATGCAGCAATAGATAAACGATACAGAACGTGGTTACGTTTGCTAGCATAACTAAATCTAAAACATGTGACACAGGCCTTCAAATTGAGAGGCAGGCAGAGGCCTCTCTTGAAAAATCAAGAGTAAGCTGTTAGTAAAGGCTGGAAGAATGGGGAATAAACTGTTAGTGAGGCCTGGAAATGCAGTGTGAAAATTGTTATTGGAGACTGGGGAAAGAGTGGCTTGTATTGCGTAGTGACAGAGCAACTGGCAAGAATGTCGCTGGTGATAATTCAGAAGATAGGAAATGTACATAATGCATTTGTGGATCTGAGTAAAGAAATGTCTAGACAGAACGCTCAAAGTGTCAGCTGAGTGTTTCTACCCAAGTATAATAAGGAACGTAAGAGAGAAAGAGCTAAATAAGGATATATTTAATTTGCTAAGCAAACTAAGAGCAAAGCAAAAGGGCCCAGGACTTGCTCAGCTGGAAAATAAAGCTATTCTTTATACTTTGTCTCTCCTAGAAGGAAAAAGATTTTCAAAGGAAGAAATGACCTTAAGGTAAAGATCACCTCAAGAGTGTTGCTATATGATACTTCATTAAGATTTTAGTTAGATTTAAAGCAGCTCCTAGTAGGTTGTCTCAGGTAGACAATACCAATTCTAAAAATCTTAACAACACTGTGCCACAGCAAGAAAACATATCCAAAATGGAGAGAAGGCTGTCTCAAAAAGAATTATGGATGTGGTTTTGGGCATGGAATCAGCCCTTAATAGATGCAAAAAGTTTTTTTGTTTTTAACTTTTTTAGATTCAAAGTTTTTAGGAGAGTTTTATGATGACATCACTATGAGCTAGGACCAAAAGGGACAATTCAAAATAAAGAGATCATCAATAGTTCTTCTTACCTTTCTATGGCCAGAAACAGGCTGAAAAAGCTACTCAACTGCCAACAATGGCCATCACTGGCCATTTTGAAATAAAAAAAAAACAAAACTCAAAGGATAGAATCAAGAACCCAGAGGACAGAGCCAACAGTGGATAGGAACAATGGATTAGAGAACCACTACAAGGAGCAGAACTGGATCCTAATCAAGGAACATCCCCCATCCCTGGAGTGAGGGGCCCTGACAACGTGTGCACAACTGAATTTGAAAACTGCCATGGACAAATGATTGCTGTCTTCCTTCCATTTCTCCTGTTTCTGAATGAGAGTATTTACTAGGGTTCTCTTGACCACATCATTTTATGTTTGATGTACGGAGGACAGACCACTTGTCTATTTCACAATATCTTGGATAAAGCAAGCTAAACCTAAGTAACCTCATTTGCATTTGAACCCAATATAGATCACACGATCAGAGATATTGAGCCTAATGCCATGACTCGATGACATTTGGGGTGTTTTGGAAAGGGGTGGGTGCACTGTGCATGTGGGAGAGATGTGACTTACCGTAAGCAGAGGGCAGGTTAGTACTATTTACAATAATGGCTGCAACAATCCCTCCCCGCTGTGTACATCCCCGTTTGTGATATGACTTTGTTGTTCTTTCCATCAATAAGCTGTATTTATTTGATATTTATATGTTATTTATGTACTTCTTAAATATAACATGTACAGTGTACCTTGTAACTTGCTTTAACAAGAGAGCATGGTGGAAATGACACTGTGTGACTTTTCAGCCTTTTCAGCCAGAACAGGCCTGGCAGCTTCCACTCTTGCCCACTTGGAACACTGCCACCTTCTGAATAAGCCCAAGCTAGCCTCCTTGATGACACCACAAGGCAAGAGAAACTATAAAGAGATGGAGAGGGGCTGGCCCAGTGGCATAGTGGTTAAGTTTGCACGCTCTGCTTTGGTGGCCCAAGGTTTGCTGGTTCGGATCCTGGGCGTGGACCTACACACTGCTCATCAAACCATGCTGAGGCGGCATAGAAGAACTGGAAAGACTTATAACTAGGATATACAACTATGTGCTGGGGCTTTGGGGGGCAAAAAAAAGAGGAAGGTTGGCAATAGATATTGGCTCAGGGCCAATCTTCCTCACGAAAAAGCATACCCTTAAAACAAAAAAAAAGAAAGAGATGGAGAGAGGGGTTCAGCCATCTCAGCAATTATGGCGACTCCAACTGAGGGTCCAGACATGAGTGAGGGCATCTTGCCAGTCCCTGGGCATCCCTCTAGTCGACTGCAAATGCACGAATGGGCCCAGTAGATGCCATCTGAAGCAGAAGAACTGCCCTTATCACTTCAGCCAAATTGTCAGTGTACACATTTGTGAGAAAATAAATAATTGTTGTTCTAAGTCCTGGGCAATTTATTTAACATTCTTAGTCTATTATTTCATCTGAAAAAAAATACTATGTATCTTATAGGGATATTATGAAGATTCAATGAATAACTTATGAAAAATATTTGGCAATGTCTACGTTTTCCAAGCACTCAATAAATTGTAGTTAATATGTATAATAGTAACAATTATAACAACACCAACATACAATATTAAACCACTTGTTCATGATAGTAACTTAGAAGCAGCTTTGGATGGAGACTGGAATCTCCTGGCCAGATTTCTTTTCCTTAGACTGCATGGCCTCTCCATACTTGTTAGCCTTCCTCTGTGGTGTTTTTACTTTAAAAAAAAATAACACCATATTTTAAAATCAACAATGCATTTATGTCAATAAGTTAGATTAATTTATTCCATGGTGTCTCCAAGGGCAGAACTATAAAACATGGATGGAACATATGAGAAGGATGATTTGGGGTCAATAAAAGGAAGATATTTCTAAAATAGATCTTTCCATAATAATAATACATTGCATTGCCTTAAAGATCTAGCATATTCTTTGTCACTAGCAGCATTCAAAAACAGGTTACATTTCTTCTGTCACAGCCATCAACACATGAGCTTAGATAGTTGGCCAGATAATTTTTATTTCCCTTCCTAAAATTGTGAGACAATTATTCTGTTCTCAAGAATTCTGGGCTTACTCGACAACCTAAGTCTTAAAACACAATCTGTGTTTTTAGAAATTCCACTGACATTTTCATTTTGAGACCTGTATAGGCGCACTATAGAAAGCAAAACAGAATATGAAAATTTTAAATTAGTCTTTTCTCCTTTGATTGAGATCAATTTTCATAACAGTCAATTTTTTATGTGTTAACTGTCTGTTTGTATGGCTGGAAGAAAAAGAAACTCAATATGTTATTGCCAAAATATCTATTTATTCATTTATTAATTTGTTTATCCAATAAATATTTATGAAACATTAAACTCTTTCTATACACTAAGCATTGTGCTATGCGGTGTAAGCTTGTATTTTGGGGAACAACTACAATCAATACTTGTATTCCAAAAAAATAATAAAAACCCTTATATATTTCTCGGCTTTTAGTTTTCAGTGTTTTATGTTGAGAGACTTATTGTAAATATGTGCACCAATTTGCCTAATCATTTGATACTTATTATAATAAAATATATTCACTCAAGACATTTTCTTACTAAAAATCATTCACAAGTTTACTCTAATACCTATATATAGCTTATAAATGAGGTGAATTTTTGCTTAGGTTTGACTCTGATTTAGGATAGTAATAAAGACTTGTGAGTTTATCTATGTAGTAATAAAAGTATAAGCAACCTGCAGTTAGATATTATATATTTATGGTATATAATATGTAGCTAGCCATAGAAAAAAATTTATGATATAGTTAACAAAAACAAAATATTTTATATATTTCCTATTAGTATGATGTGAACACATGTCAGGAGGTTATTTCATGTGACGTCTAAACAATTTCTAATATTGCCAGTTAAACAGAGCATTTCTTTGGTTCATCATGATAGTTTAGCTTTGATTAAGCTTGACAAATTGATTTCTCTTCCACCTTTTTTTATTTAAACTTGAACTCAATACATATTTACATAGAAAAATAATTTATAATTATATTTTAAACGTCATTTTTATGATGATATTTTGAATGCCATCTTTATAAAACATAAACAGGATCTCAAGAAAAGCAATCTAGATACTTGGGACATTCTAAAAAAGACTGATTTGGGAAGGAAGAATATAGTTAATAAAAGCCATCTTTGATGTTATTTAACACAAAAGCAAACACAGATCTTTTTATATTTGACATTAAAAATCTGATCATTTGCCTCCCTAAAGAAAGCACATACAGCTTTTATACAGACTGCACAGTAAAGAATAATAATATTTCTGTTTACTGAGATATCAACTGGCATTTCACTGTAAGTCAATGGTCTATCGTTGCTACAGCGTATTAGACCTCAATCTGGCATCTACAAATGTCAAGAGTATAAAAAGAAAAGGATAAAAATCAAAAGCATGTTCCGAACTCCCAAAAAAAATAAAAAAAGGGAAACAAAGTTCACCTAAACATATTTGCTGCAGAAATCAGTGCAATATTCAGCTGTCAATCTAGAAAAACAACGAGGGAGCCGCACTGTCAGTAGGACAGGATAATAAAATTTCCAGCAGATGTTCAGGCAGGGCTCTAATTTTTACTGAACTCCCTTGGTAAGCATTTAATTTCTTTATCATATGCAGGCTCGGCAAATTGTACTTCATCAAAACTGTATTGTGAAATATTAATATTTCATATGATAACAAAACTCCATGGAATAACCTTTTTCATATTAAGAACATCCAAATTTCAAATGTCAAGATTCTGAATTTTAATACATTTTAAGTAGATTCTTGAATTGGCATAATAAATTATAATAAAGCTAAACTAAATTGGTATGCTATAATGTCACACAAATGTATAGTACATACAATATATTAATAGATATCTTTGGTAAGAGGCTGTGGGAAAAGCATGTGTTTATATTGCTGAGTTGTATTCTACAATATTTCATCAGTAAGAAAGCATAGAAGCTCATAAGGCAATTATATATTCACAACAGGTTTACTCACTAATTAGAGACAATATAAGAAAACAGCAAAAAAAAGTAGATCTCTATGAGACAAACTGACTACTTTGCAAAATCATGTAGGGAAGTAATCATTTTTGAAAATGGCATTCTATAAGCCCAAGGTGGCATCATTATTTATATCATTAAAGTCTGCACAAATACATTTAAAATAGTCTTTGCACAAATATTTGGTTGTACACACCATCAAAGTCAGTCAAATAGAGCTTCCTAAAACTCCCCCATCATTATGTTTTATGTGCCAAATTTAATTTGCATTTGTTCATAATTCTCCTTTTGAACTAGCATCACAGACTTCTGAATTGATAGATTAAATTCAAATTGGACGTTTAGAAGGAAGTTAGTTTCCACATTTATTTCTGCTGGTGATCCTAAGAAAGGCAACTGCTCCTAGGTTACTGAGAGAGACAGCATCACAAATCAATGTATGTCACCAACAGAGTAAAGATAGATGTCTCTGATTAGTCATAATTCAATTTTTGCAAGCAAAGAAAACAGCAAATTCAAAGCAAACACTTTTTTTCTACAATTCTTCACTCGAACCTGATTAGCCACCTATTTCTGTTTACATATGAAATTTTTAAAATAGCATAACTAACATAGTCATTAAATACTATCAGAGACACAGTTTTTCCCAATGGATTAAATATTTGATTACAGCTTCCGAGTAATTCTTAAAGGATGAATTGAAACAAAGACAAATATACCATCAATATTCTACAAGATTGTAAGCAATTGATTAATAATAATCTAAAATTGAACCCACTATGTTCTGTTCATTTTTACACTTTGTTTAACCATATTATTTCTAAATATTCAGCCTATTGATTTGAAAAAGAACCTCCATTAGCTATTTAAACAAAAAAATATTTCAGGGGTATTTTTTTTCACGCACTGTTTTTTCTAACTTTTGAGGCTTGTCTAGATTTTCTTGACCACGTTTATACACAGCATCTTGTAAAGCTGTCAGGGTAAGACAGCCGTAATGTTTTAGCCATAATAATGCCAGCTATTGATCCTAGTAAGAGGAGAAAGAAGGAGAGAATGTGCTTAATGGGGCATATTTGTTCTCTATTATTTTCTTTGCCTAAGGATAAGCCTGATTTAAATAATGATACTCTTTCCTTAGTCACTAGATTCACAGACGCTTACACATTAATTATTACTAACTACCATTTAGTACTAAATACATCAATAAGTTCAGCATTTAAAATTGTATCAATAAAGGATTTAAGAATGTTAAATTCTGCTGCTCTTTTCTAATTCAAAACCATATAATGATGCAGCCCTCTACTGCATAAATCATCCTACTCTGAAAACATGCATTTATATGCTTTGTGTACTTTAAAGAATCAATCTCTACTTTAATATGCAGTTTATTTTCTACTAAGTATGTCCACCTATGGTGTGAGTACAAAGTAATAACATCAAATTAAACTCAAATATGTATTTTGGGAAAAGTTTCTGTATTTAAAAATTCAAGAAGAATCTTATTTATTACCAGCACCAATGAGTTATACTGAGTGATTCTTTTTGGCACGAATTAGATCCCAGGACTTTTCGCAAACCAAAGCCATTGTTCCTAACTTTGAGTTGAGGTGTACTTCCTCATTTGCACACATCTGGAAATCACAAAACAATAATGCCAAAATAGGAATTCACGAGATTGTGAATTAAACAGCCACGTTTGTAAGATTGATATTTTTGATGTCTCCTGGACAAAACAAAGTGAGAAATATATGAACCCTCCCTCCATTGGACAGAAGGAATGGAAGGAAAGCAAAGACTAATCTGTAATAAAAGGTCTTGTCAGGAGTTTAGTAACTATTATTTCTTGGTCAGAAAAATCTTTCTATTATAATATTTATACCCTAATTAAAATACATGATGGACATTTAAACATGGCTTCAAAAATATTTTCTTACCTTATCAAGAGAGAAAGTTTTGGTCAGGGCAAAACCCCATCCAGCTTCAAAAGCTCTTCGAATCATTGATGCACTGGTAGCTGGAGTCGCACTAGCAAGACCAAAAGGATTTACAAACTTCAATCCAGCCATTTCCACACTAATGTCCACAAGATCAATAGGAGTGTAAAAGAGGGGTAGTTCAGGCTTGGCAGCAACTGAAGCTCCATGTTGTGACTGCAAAAACCAAACAGCCAATAATTGTTTTTGTATCATATCTGATTTTTCCACATAATCTTTTACAAAAATGACTTCAACACAGCATTTGAATTAACATAGATTCATCGGTCTGTTTACAATGATGAAAACTGGCAAAAAGTCAGTTAGCAGTGAACCAAATTCATATAATATCATTCTTTTCTAACTTAAAAGGCAGTATAGAGAGTATTAACAGAAATAAAGTCAATTAAATAAACAAAAAACTCTTTAAAACATACTGAGATTCAAACACAAAAGGGAATAATTTTAGAATTTATCTCCCTGGTCCCATTAACCCAGCCCTTTTGTACTTAATTTGTGGAAGTGTCTTTAGTGCTCAGAGATATGAGCAACAGCAAGTCAGGAGACCTAAATTCAATTTCCCGTAATCTCACTGCTGTTTATGAGATTTTAGGAAAGCCACCTAACATGTCCATGTCTTTTCTCCTCTACCGTTTCCAGTATAGCAGCAGGAACACTAGATGCCTAATTTCCTATTTCATAGGGATATTGAAAAATGCAGGCAATCATAAGCCACAGGAAGACATCTAATTTGGAAAGTGGCTAATGTATGCATGTGCATGAAAGGAGTTTGTTTTTTCAGAAATCAAACAGGCACCAAATAGTTAATGTCAAAATCTTCAACTGGCTCTCAAAACTGTAAATTTATCTTTGTTAAATAATCATTGTAATAATGCTACTTCACATTATTGGAAAGATTTAATGAAAGCACTTGTGCAAAGTGCATGGCACACTGAAGCAGAGTAGGTGCTTGCTTAATGTTCTCTCTCTTTCTGACTGGGGACTTTATTAAAGAGCTCATCAGGCCTTTTGTTTGTAAAGTCTCGTCTCTGTCTCTGTCTCTCTGTCTTTCTCTCTCCTTCTATCCCTCTTTCCCTTTCTCTCTGTTTATCTCTGAAAGGCAAATACAAAAAGGATGAATTTTCTCAGCCAAAGTAGTGACTGAATTGACAGGGCTAGTTAATTCCAAAGTAAGAACTCCTTTCTCTTGTGAATCATCACTCAAAAGAAAAGTTATTTGAGCAGAACGTTAATTTTACAGGAGTGTGTCTTGTGTAGATAAAGATTGACATGACTTGTATAGAAATTGTTTCTGCCCCTCCACCATTTATAAGGCAAAGCAAAGTTCACTTAATATGTAAAAAGCATCAAACTTGTCAATTGAAAGACTAATGTCTCTGGTACCTGCAAAGAGGTGACCGATGGCATCTAGGCCTCAGTTATGGCAGACACCTGCTGCCAGGAGTGTTCTGGGTTTCAAAGCATATTTCTGAATGTTAGTCCTATTGTGAACATAATTTCTCTTGTCCTCACATGGGGTTACAATACTATTAAAAGGATTATTAGCAAATACTATAATGTGTAATATAGGGAAGTGGGGGATAACTTCAGGCACATGAATTTGGGGGGTGTGTGTGTGTGTGTGTGTGTACAGTGATGGATGAGGAAGAAAAACCCTTTTGATGAGATTTTCTTAGCTCTGCATAATCATAACTTAAATTGAATCTAGCAAGCTTTAGGTTAGACTAAGGAAGAGAAATTTAGAAGCACCTTCCATATCTGAGGAATCTTAGACACTTTAGGCAACCTCGTGTCTGATGCTGATAGCAGAAATACACATGGCTCCATATTCTTTATGAAGTGAGGTGAACGACATCATAAAAGCTTTCTTCTCTTCTTATGGCTTTGTACTGAACTACCTAATCTATTCAATGTTACAGACGAATTTTAGTTTCTTAACAGTTTTAGTCATATGTGGCATTAGGCAATAGCCCAAGGGGGCAAATATATATTTGTAGTTCAACCTGCAGTTCTTAATTTATGTAGTTTTAATTAAATAAAAAATTGCTCTGGAATTCTTAAGAAGGATGCTGCCATAATATTTAGAAAGAAAATGATTTGGACAAACTGCAAGATTTTCCTTAAGCCTCAAAACAAAAACAAAAAGCAAACAAACCAAAGCAAACAACAAAAAATAAACACACTCATAAAATTCCTTCAGATGAGAATAATAGCTTCTTGTAAAATACCTATTTTCCTTTATTGACAAAAATACTACTGATATATGTGTGTGTACGATGTAACCTAAAATCTTTACTTGTAATAGGCAGTCTTTTTTCACACTGTGCATATACAGGGTTATTTTTGTTTTGGCTTTGTTACTTTTGCCACAGTGTGGTGCTACAGCGACCGGTCTGTTCAACCTCACAGTATACTCACACCCTAATGTATGCCTCCTTGTCTGATGTTAAAAGCCTGTTCTCCCCTAAACTCTTGCTCAGGGAACTCAAGCATCTCAAATTTCACCTCTCACCATAAAGCTTATTCCTCCCAAATCCTAGTTGCAATCTCCTAACTCAGATTTCCAAGAGACTTCAAGACCTTTGAATGTAGATGTTTTGCCATTAATTCAAACTCAGCTCCTTCAAAATGTATTTCATCATATTCCCTTCTAAAGAATGTTATCCAGATTTTCAATTTCAGACAATAGTATTTTTCCAGTGATCCAACAGTGTTAGTAAATAACAGATACAAGAAACAGCCTAGATGTCGAATAATGAGGATTAGTTCCCCAATGATACTACTGTACAAAAGAAAGTTATGGTGGCATCGGAAATGATACAGAAAAAAAAAGAATCTATTGACATGAAAGAATGTTTATCCTATTATTAAGTGAAAAAATAGTGGGCTAACATTATATGTAAATCCAAAAGATTTCAGTAAATATACACATGCATATATATTTTGCTATATGTCTCTCTATTTATCAGCTATCATAAAGGGTAAACATCAATATGTTAACCAGAGCTCTCTCTTAGAATTGAGATTTTAGATGACCTTCAATTTTTAACTTTTTGCTTATTGTATTTTTCATATTTTCAATAAATTACCATAAATTAATTTATATAAAACAAACAGAATCAAAGGTGTATTAAAACAATTTCTTAAAAGAAGCAATAAAAACTCATTAAGTGAAGATCAAGGTAAACAGATTTCTATGTAGTTTCTTCCACAAATTGTCCCAAATAAATCTTTTCCACTATATTTATCACTATTCATAAAAGTTAAAAATATTTAGAACTAGAACAAAGAGATGATTTACCTTAAAAGTTTTATTTTTTAAAGAGAGAACTAAGGTTGAGGAAGTTGAGTAACTGTAAGTTACTCAGTTAGTGGCAAAGTCACAATAAAATATATATTTTCTTGTCTTGTTGACTAACCTTCCTTCTAGTATCTTAAGCCATCCCTCAGAAACTAAATGTTTCAATCATTCCCCCTCAAAAATACTCTGTGGCTCTCTGCCTCTGCACTTTTCACATTCCATATCTTTCTTCTTCACCTACTGAAAAATTCCCCATTCTGAGGCCCTCCTTGGCCACTATAGACAAATAATTGTATCTGGGCTATTCCTAGGGAATAAAAAACAACATTTTTGTAATTTATTAATTCCATTGAAAATACGTGGTTACATGTTTAAGAACCAATATGCTTAAACTTCTCCATTTCTTAAGGAAACCAGTTTCAAATTTCTTTGTGTGGCATATACTGATCATTTCCATAACATAGTGTCCATTTCTGAGTTAGACTTAATTCCTAACATTCATATAGAACTATTTTTATCCATTTATATATTCAATAGGTATTTCTTGAGAACTTTGGGATACAGAGATGAAAAAAGCAGCCAAGGTCCTTGGAGATTACACCCTGAAAAATATACATAAAGCTACCAACCGACCAAACACAAAATTAAAACACAGATAGTTCATCACACTGCCACATGTCTCCAGGTATTCTTGGATGTCCTTCCTCTGGCCTCAAATACAATCTAAGACTGTCTTCATCGGCTGAACTCCTAATCATCCTTCCAAACTCAACTCATTCGTGCAAATATATGCTTCCTGGGGCATCTCCTAAATACACTCCATACCTTTGTCTGTTCTAACTGACTACTCTGCTATTTTACAATTTAAAATATGCTTCTACCTTCGTAGTCATCATACTTGCCTGTACCTGTTAATTTTCTTTTCAAACAGAACATGAGCTTCTTGAGGGCAGTGACTATATCCTATTCAAATTAGTGTCTCTATTAGAATTAGAAATATGTTATATATATATAATATGTATATATACTATATAATACAATAAATATTTTTAATATCTACATATTATAGATACATATATATAATAGTTATTCTTAAAGGCAACTCTACCTTCTATAGAGACAAAGATAAATAAAATCACTTTTCTACATGGCAGCTCTCAAATATGTTTTAAAGAACTATCATATTCTTTATCTGCATTTTCCCCTATTCTAAACATTCATATGTTTATAATTATTTTTCATAAAAATGCTTTTCAATATCCTAGTTGTCCTTTGTTGGATATCTCATTTACCTTTCAAGCTCTGAAATTGAGGAATCTGCTAATATAGTCGAAAGGGTTAAATACAAGAACCTGAATTTTCTTGCACTATCCCCCTTCCCTTCCCTTTCTAAAGCAGGAACTGTCTTATAATCTGGACATCACCATGATCTCTCTGGTTGCTCCAAATACACTTAATGGAAACACGAAAAAAAAAAAACACCACAGAATCAAAAGAGGCTGAAGTAATAAAGAGCTGAAAAAAGAGGGAGATGAAGAAAGAGGGAGAGGGTAAAAACATGCATTAAGGACGTCCAGCAGATTTTTAGAATGTAAAGACAAAAAGTAACATGTGTTTTATAGTAGCCATTATCAAACATAGGAGACAATAAAAATGAGAGGGATAGGTAAAGATGACTTTTTTAACAGGTTCTTTTGTTTCCCTCAGAATTTTTTAGGGTAGGCTGAGTACAGATTTTAGTCACTTAAAATTCATTTAAAAAAATTAACTCCACAACATACATAGACTATGAGAGGTCTCAAATTTAACTGGATTACACTTAAATTTTCTCATTTAATTTCCATCTACAGAATCCTTCTTCGGTACCAGCAGAATAAAGCATAACCTCCTTAGCACTATATAATCCCAGTGGTGATCTGGGCTCTTCCCCCTCCCCACCCTTTCTAATCTCATCTGTCACCCTTTCCACTTCCACTCCCATCTACTGCCACTCCTCACAACATTTTATGCTTCAGTTTATTAAACCACTTCTAATTTCTCAAACAAAACAATATCATTAATTCACCTATGCATTTCAACTTTTTTTTCCCCCTAAAATGTTCTTTCCTGTCTAGCTTTTCTGCTTTGAAAATTCCACCTAATCCTTTAAGAGTCAGTCCTACTGTCATTTGTGCTAGAAAACTTCCCTGGCCCTTCACAAACAAAATTACTCCCTTATCATTCTCTGTGCTTATTTGCTTATGTAAATATGCCTCCTACTTAATTTAATTTCAGCACCTAGCATAAGACTAGGCAGAAAGATACTCAAAACATTGGTTGAATGCATCAGACTAGTGAGTGACCTTGGGTACTTAGCTTCTTTTTCGCATCAGCTCCCAGTAAGATGCTAATCAATTTAGATGTAATAATCATCAACTATATTCCACATATATAAAAATCCATTATTCTGAGATTCTAATGTACAGTAACATTCAACTGTCAACTTCTGGAAGACTGTTGAACTTAACAGAGGCTCTCAAAAGAGCCATCTAGTGGGAATGGTAAATAACCGCTCTGGGCAATTAAGTTACTATGTAAACATATATATTTATATTCTATAATTCAGTCACATAAAGTGACATAAGAGTTCATCAACCTCAGAATTTTGCCAGGGTCCAGCTTAAAATCAAGCATTTTTCTGCCCGCCCTGATTTTTAACTTCCAGCTTAGAATGGACCCCTTCAGGTGCAAGTAACAAAAACTAGCCTCAGATGGTTATTATGAGGTTACAGAAGTAGCTCATGAAACAAGCAGGAATGCATCTGGGCCTCCAGGAAGGGCTGGGAATCCTCGCAGAAAGCCAGAGGATCTGTCTCTCCTCTCCTCTTCTAGGTGCATCTAGTTTCTTCTGTCTCTGCCAATTGGTTGATATTTTTATCCACAGTGGTTGATATTTTATAGGTCTAGCCCAGTCATTTTTAAATCTACATGTTAAAAACATTTAGAGAGTTTTTTAAATTCTGATGTCCTGGTCAAATAGACTCAATACTAAATATATCAGAATCACTCAGAGCATGACTCAAGCATTACTATTTTATAAAATCTCTTCAAGGGATTGCACTGTGCATCCAAGGCTGAGAATCACTTCTTTAGATATGTGAATGCTCCTCCTAATTCTTAATTCTCATGTAAGACATTCAAGTTTGGCCTTGATTGTGTTAGATGTCTACCTTATTCAAATAAGTGGCTACCAGCAGCTTGTTCACAAGAAGAAAATATTATTGTAAGCTGGGCAGATATTCCAAAAGGTGCTTATATGGGGACCTTGATCTGCTTATAAAGCATCAACTCTGACAACCATCAATACGTTGTGCAAATGTCAAGACCTACTGAAAAAATAGGACACCTAATTTATTAACAAAATCAATGATACTTGTCTACTTGCAAATAATACTTATGCCAGACCCAATGGTAGGTGTTTTGTACTTATTCTCTTTTTTCAATCACAACTTTTCAAGATAGGCATTATTCTCTTATTGAAGATGAGGAAAGTGAGGTTCAAAGAAAGTAAAGCACTTGTTTAAAGATAAGCAGCTAATAAGTGATAAAGCAAGTCCTGAATCTAAAGCTTATGCTTACTCCATTATATAAGCTGCGCCCATTTACACAGACATTATTCTTCTAAAGTATTAATGTCCTTAAAATGGGACTGAGCTGAAAATTATTTATGAGTGTTTGATTGAACATACACGCAAATACACACATACACACACACATAAGTACACATTGAAAAATCTATTATCAAAAATAAAAAGTATATACTATCCAGATACTAATAATATAATCAATTGTAATGCCTTTCATTTGAGAATGAAAGAAAAACAAATACAATCTTAAACTATAATGGCCTATTATTTTATTATTACATTATTACTCTTTATGACTGGCATTCTTCTATTATACCTGGCTGGGTTATGGAATTATAGACAGAAAAATTTGCATGTATAAGAGTGATGATGTTGGAGAAAAGCAAATCACATCATAATTATGCATCCCAGTTGCATTTTTCCCTAATTTGCTTTACTAGAATGAAAATTTAATAAAAATTTTTAAAAAGCACTGTTAAAAGCAAGACTCCTGGCAGTGCTATATTTGATTGAAGAAGAGAAAACCACCACCACTATGTTCCATTCAATTTAAAATCATCAAACAGCTTTCACTTACTAATTTTATTTATATTCCATTGTTATATAACTACAATGGCCCCTATCTTGGGGTACAGCTGCGCTAGAAGCATCCATTTTGAGGTTATTTTAAGGCAAAGAATAAATAACATTGTGCAGCTACTTATGACTAGATTAATTCATAGCCTGGATTAATGCATTAATTAACTCTAGCTCAGTTACTTTGCCCTCTGAAGAAATATCTATTGAGGGAAAAAACTTGCAAAGCAGAAATTAATTTGGATTAGCTGCTTACATGGTGGAAAGGCCTAGGTATGGTGATTAGAACTACAACATAAAATCATATTTCATTTCTCTATCTTGAGAAATTACTATTTGTAATGAAAATTTTAGAAAAGATATGAGGCTATTGAAAAGTTTCTAAAAAATAATAACCCCATTTTATTTGCTTTTTAAAGGATTATATTCACATTGGTCTCAATAAGATACTTGTAACCTGAGCATAGAATAAGGTTACAAAATTAAATGGTATCAACTCAAATCCACGTGGCCTTTTTCCCCATCTACTCTGTCTTCACCCCTAGCTACCAGCTCTTGAGCAACTTAAGGGAATATCATGCAAAAATTCCTCTGCCCTTCAACAAAAAAACTATTCCTCTCCCAATTTTCCTCATTCACTATACGAGACTATCATTCATCCAGTTTAAGTAAAAAAAAAATCTGTGTATCACTCTTGGCATCTCGTCTCTCTCATTCTGTATTTCTATTTCACCAGCAAATGTAACGACTCTGTCTCTAAAATACATGAATCCAGGCACTTCTGTCCATTCTCACTGCCACTAATGTCTCTTGCTGGGACTATTTCTTACTGATTTCCTTGCTTCCTACTGAAATCCACTCTTTACTTTGGACCAGAGTAGACTTTTAAAAACATAAGGTTGATTGTTTAAAACTTTCCATTAGTTTCTCATTGCATTTTGTTAATATTCACACTCTTTATTATAGCCTACAAGATCCTTCACGATCTGGTCTTGGCTTCCTAACCAAATTTACCTTATGCCACTCTCTATGGAAATACACGTATCGGTCACATATGACTTCCATCAAACTCTATCTTTCCCTAGGTGTTGCACTTGCTATTCAGGCTTTTTTCATTCTTCTGTTTCCACGTAAACTTTACTCTCACTGCCGAGTACCAGCTCTTTTAGGAACTGCTATGGACTACATTGTGTCCCCTCCTCGTCAATTCCTATGTTGAAGCCCTAACCCCTCTCAAAGCGATGGTACAAGGAGACAGGGCTTGTGGGAGTGAGATGAGGTCATGGGGGTGATAATACCATGATGGGATTAGTGCCCTTAAAAGAAGAGACACCAGAGAGCACACTCTTTCTTTGTCCCGGGAGGACACAGAGAGAAGTTACCTATCTACAAGTCATGAAGAGAGCTCTCACCAGAAGCTGATCATGCTGGCACGCCGATTTCAGACTTCCAGCCTCACAGAACTGTGAGAAAATAAATTTCTGGTGTTTAAACCATCTGGTTCATGGTATTTTTTTATGGCAGCCCAAGCTGACCAACAAAGCAACCTATGGTAGAATCATCAACAAGCTAAGTGAACTTAAGGAAATGTGCTTCCTAAATCTCATGTGTCCTATCATCTAAAATATTTCCTCAGCATATTCAATTTTTCAACAATATTTATGAAGTGCTTACTATATGGTAAGCATTATGACCAGGTACTAGGAACACAGCAGTACACAAAGTTCATTTTCTGGTCTCATGGATCTTATGTTATAGAGTGATGGTGGAGGAAGGAAGGAGACAGACAAAACCATAGATGAGCGTGTGTGTGCATGTCTGTGTGTGTGGCTTTAAGTGGCTTCTCCTCAGAAACAGGTGCACAGAAAGTGGGGAAGGGCGCAGTGGGGCTGGGTCCAGGGAAGGTTTCCATTTGGGCAGCCTCAGAGGCTTCTTTAATAAAGTAACATCTGAGCAGATACCAGAAAGAGGTGAACAAAGAGTCATGCATACATCAAAAGAGTTTTGGTAAACTCTCTTTATGACTTTGAAATGAATGGTCCAATTTACCAGTTGAGCTACAGCAAACACTGGGTTTTTAAAAAAATTCTACTAATTGTAACATCATCCATTAAGAAAATAGCATAGACTATTACTCAGAGCCTCTATTTCTACAACTCAAAGAGCTTGTTAAAAGGATAAAAGCGTGAATTAACTTGAAGAAATGGCTTGTAAGTCAGCCAAAGATCCCCTCCAAATAATACATAACATGTTGACAAATTTTCAAAAGTGTCAATCAAGAAGGTAACAATTGCCATATTCACAGGCCCAGGGGCAAAAGTGGCAACACTGCTGACAAGATGTCTTACTAGAGTAAGAAAAGCCTGGTGACCAGCACAGGGTGGTGCCTGACAGCAAATCCATGTAGCACAAACGAGTAAGTATGATCAAGGTGAGAGTGATGAAGGTAAATAAAAGAAGCTGACATTTAAGAAAGGTGACAGCAGCAATGTTAAATATTAAGACTTGGAATAAAAAGCTCAAAATTGTAAGTCAACAACCTACCAGGTAATACCTGCTTTTGTGTTAACCTATTAACCCTTGTATTGCTGGAAGGAGGTTTCTGAATCAGACTAAGATGCAGGGAGAAAACCAGTGTAGTTGCTCAGAGGTCACTTTGTGACCCCAATCAGGTCAGCGAGCCCTCTTTAAACCTCATCTGTCTCATCTTTAAAACACTTATTGTGAAGGACGGTCGTGGGGATCAACCAAGAAAAATTATCATGTACTGGTACGCTCATTTTCTTCTTTCAATTTCCATGTTAACTGTACCCCTACCACCTGTTTTAGCAGACTAAAGTAGTATCCATCACCAAGGAGTCAAATGAACTTGAAAACTGCCTCCCAAACTTCATGTACCTCACAATGTAAAATGTTCCCTCGGCATGTTAAATTTTTCAAGCATATTTACGGAGTGTCTACTACATGGTAGGCATTTGATTGGCCAGCCACTTACTATGAGGTAGGCACTGATCTAGACACCAAGGACACCACAGAGAATAACCACAAAAAAAACCATTTGAAGGCTACATTCTCAATGGATGTTGTCTGGTACACAATGACTGTAAAATACATGAGGAGTGATCTAAAAATGAAATAAGGTAATTTTGAGGACTGGTTGCATGGATTACAAAAGCCCTGTACCATTGCGCTCATCCCCATTCTAGCATAGAGTTCTCTGATGACTGGCAGGCACTTGCCTATGTGGTCTGCCTTCCACATGCTCAGCTGGAGCTCAACCAAAGAGAACACCATGAGGAAGAGGTGGGATGGTTATTGAAAAACAGCAGGGCTGAGAATGAAAAAATTTGAGTTCTGGCTCCAGCATAGCCATTACCGAGTTTCAACACCTTAAGAAAGGCATTACATTTCTCCTGTTCTTTTTTTTATGGATGTTATTCCCGTCTTTACCTCCTTGAGGATCTTTAATATATTTATCTTAAAGCCCTTTCAGATAGTTCTATTATTGCTCTATTCTCCTGAGCAAATTCTCCTATTACTTGAGTTTGCTCTTTTAAAGTTTGTTCCCCAGCTTCCTGACCCATATGTTAAGTGGTTGAATCAAATGATCTCGAGGGCCCTATCCATCTCAACCAACTTCAGCATAGGTTTTCTAATTTGTAAAATGGGAAAAAATGGTTACTCCAGAGGTGATTTTGAGTATAAGATGAATGCTATATCCCTAGATAGATAACAAGATAAATCACTTTTGAATACATTAGATTCTTTATCTTTAACATATATTACTTGGGTTTCAGAACCATAAAAAGTTATAATTTTGTCCTTTTTATGGATGAAAATAGTGAGGTTCAAGACAACACATCTGAGATTTTTAAAGTTTTTAAGTCCTTGAGCTGGGAATTCCACCTCTGTGACTACATCGTGCTGTCTCAGAGTCATCAATGAGAGAACTAAAAGGCAGAATGACATTCCTAAAGGTCCAAAGGCAGAATTAAGGAGTAATTAAGTCAGGACTTGAACCCAGAACTTCAGGCTTCCATTACACCACCTGTATCTGGATATTTTTCAATCTGATCCTTTACAATTTGTATAAGACTCAAATTTACTAAATCACAGAATACAGAGGAACACGATTCTGGTTAAAATTTCCAACTGAGTTATTTTGCATTTGAATTTCCCCCAGCAAACTAAAGGTTTTCGGTGCTTTGTTCTAATGCAATGTTGTCATCAGTGCCATTGAGCCCCAGGCATCAGGGCACTGGAGAAATGGCATGGAATTCTTAACACCTACAGCCCATTTGGACCAAGTGACACTACAGTGGCTAATTTCTTTCAAACTCCAGCAGCACACATTGAGGTCAGGTTCTGAATGGCATGGATCAGATTTTTCAGAGTTATATTTTCTACCCATTACAATCTTGAGTTATCTGCCTGAAGTAGCAATCTACTGCTATATTGGTAAGGAAATATTCTGCTTTTATGGAGACAATTTCATTTTAAATTACTTTTCAGGTCAAACGTTGCCATTTAATAAAAGTTTGGAACCCTATACTAAGTCAATAAAAGGCATTAAAATTACTTATTAGTCATGGTATTTTCTTCCTCTATCGTCAACTAGATAGTTTTGTTTTGATAGCTCCATTAGATATAGGCTCACTCCTCATTTTTTCCGTGATTTCTTTTTATAACATATAGATATTATAAAGAATAAATCCCCCTTCATACACAAAGAGTTACACATTACTACAAATAGAGTTTTTAATAGAAAAAGTGCCAAGTCTGATACTAAATAATTATTTTAAAATATTAGCTAGAGAATACACTAAAAATTAACCTGAATGTACCATCAAAAAGGCAAATTCTTTAGATCATACTATAGGGTTACTGTATGCTTATTTATAAGCACTGGAAATGGACTTCATTTTTCAATGCCTGTAAGTAAATTTAACCTTACTAGTTCCACTGAAAGGGATAAAAATGAGATCACATGCACTCTGATTCTGGTTCAGTCTAAAGGCCCAGTTTCCCAGTGAGAAATTGGGCTGAAGTCATCTCAATACTGTGATCCTGACCAAGTGGAAAAACAGCATGGAAACAGCATTTAGCCATGACATACTTCAATATTATTTTTTGGAGGCTATTACTATCTCAAACTGAAGCCATTATGATTTAAAACTGTCTTTTTATTGATCTTCATTGTTTTTCAACCTGACAGTGGCCAATGATTTATATCAACCTTCTCTTAACATAGGAATTAAAGAGTTTGCAATATATCTTAAACTGAAGGACACTTTTTCAATAGGTCTGAAGATTTTAATACAGTTGTCATTTCAAAAGCCTTACCTCGTCTCAGTTGGAGAGGGGGTTAGAGAAGAAGCCAGCTCCATTGATAGGATTGTTTTTATCTCAAGCAGTGGAGGATTCAAAAATTAGTATGACATATTGATGATGCCTTTTTTTTTTTTTTAAAGCATTTTTATTCTCTAAGTGCAGGAACACTGCAGTTGACTGTCAATCATTAAATCACAAAATGAAGTCCTTTGCCTGGCTAGGAGATGTGCAACTATACCAATGCTGGTAAACTAACCACCAAATTATAGCCTTTTCTCCTGCCTCACCCAGATTTCACAGGGGCTGCACACCCAAATAAATGCCTCTTGGCTACCCATTCATCTAACAGCTGGAAAGATGACACTTGACATTTGGAAACTTTCCTGTGAAGATTGCTGCAAGGCTTTCCCATTAGCTTCCTGGTGAGACTGTAAGGTCGAATGAGCTGCCTCAAAACCTGCAAAGGGTAACGGAAATACTCTAATATTAAGCCGGTGCAATTTAAATTTCTAATTCTCACATCATAGTTCTTCAGATATTGTAGAAAACTATTGGTATATTTCAGGGCAAAAGAATGCCTTTGAAGATGTGGAATTAAAGTGATATTTTAAGCAATGATAACGATGTGTCTTTTATTTAAAGTTGGAGCTGAAGGTCTTCGAAGCAACAGAGACTTGGACACAGATAAGTTCTTCTAAATTTGTTTTCTAAAATCCCAGACTGCCATATTTTTAGCAGCTGTTCATCTTGGACCAGAGCAGACATCTTTAACATGAGGCACAGCTGCTACCATTCTTCAGGTTTTCACATCATAAACATTATTAGAGATAGTTTTAAAATTCTTATAATCCAACAATGTGGTTTCATTCTGAAAATCATTGAGCCCAATATAAAGTAAAAGTGTAAATATTCCATTATTAAGAAAATGCTGTGATCTCATAAATCTTTTACGTATAAACATATGCCTTTCTTTCCTCTTTAGAAAGATAATTCCTTTTAAAGAGACCTCAAATCAGAAAGTTTTAACAACCTGACTGTTCACTAAAGATATTAGACAAAATCCCTCACATAATCTCAAGCCCTAAAAATGGCAGAAGGTGAAAGATTTCATTTACTGATATGAATGCACATAATTCAATTAGCTTTATAGCAATGATCCTTTTGCACTGTGTTCAATTTCAAATTCCCCATCTTCAAAGTGTCCTTACAATTTTCTATTCTTGTTTGTTCACTCAGTATTTCTCAAGGAAAGATTGACAAGAATGAATAGGCCTCTCTAAATGTTCAGTCATATGTTCAAATGTAGATAAAATTAATAATACGATTAGAAAGGAAAATGAAACATTTAAAAAATATATGCAGAAGGGCATTGAAGAAACAGGAGACATGAATTATATAACTTTCAATCTTGAATTAATCACCATCTGGGACTGAAATCATTTTTTAAAAGTCACTTTAGTGATACTGAATTGGACCTCGTTAGCAACAATGACAGACAGGGATTCCTACAGATGTGCATCTCATGGCCCCAAATCACAAGTCAACACAAGGATAAGCCTAGCTTTTCCACACCATTTCATCAGGGAGTCTCAGCTCACAGGAAGAAAATGGAATACTCAGCAATGAGTGGACTCCTCCTTTCTCTTAAAACTAAAATCACAACTACCATTTTGTACTCACTCACTCTATGGTGGGACTCTGGCATAAAGCTCTCTCCACTAGGTACTGAAGTCACAAATTCATTTCACATAGTCTATTGAACTGCCATCAGATGGTAATGACTTTCTGTCACTCCTGACCTGGGGCAGATTTGAACTAGTGACCAAGAGGTTAAAGGCTCTGTATCTCATTACCAATCCCCTGAGCTACCTAGTTCCCTCAACAACTAGTGATTCTGTTGTGCCTCAATCGAACCAGAAGGACATACACAAAAACCTTAAGCGGCAGAAAAGTAGGTCATCACTCCAAGGAATTTACGATAGTTTTGAAGAACTTTACAAACAACTATTTCAAAATATGCCCATATTCTATATACAGCTGAGAAGAATCACAGTGACTATTAGAGAACTTCATAACCTTCATTAAAATATCATATAAGCTTCGCCGTTGAGCTGAAAAACACTGCAGAAACCGAAAACTTAAAAGATTACCTGTGCTCTGTGATCTCATTGGGTTAAGAAAGACACTTTAGATCTAATATGATGCCAGAATATTTATGTATGTATTTTGGATATCTGTTCTAAGATAATTCTGTCACAAGAATCAGTTTCAGGGAGGATTGACAAATTAGAAAGAATAACATAGATTTATAAATGAAATAATCAAAACAGTATCAGGCACCTTAACATGGATACTTGCTATAGGAATACAGCATATTTTAATAAAGGATAAAGTTTGAGGAGGAAACAAATAAGAATATCACTTGGGAACATGCACATAGACAAACTCATGTATATATAAAAGAAATATTGAAACTAAACCAGTAATGAAGATATTAACTTTTTGTTGTTGTTGAAAGTTGACCTCAAATGTTGGCTGCCAATAAACAATATTCTATAACTGTTCGACGTTAATTATTCTGTAACTAAGTATTCAGAGACTCCTCAAGTCACTTGCAAGCACAATAATCAAAACATTTTTTAACGTTCAACGTCTCAGTGTCTCCCTCCTTATCCTTTGCAGTTTCTTATAAGTGTTTGATTTTCACAGAATGAATTCTACCTGGAAGAAACTGGGTGTTCTTTTCCATTTCATTCTCACCTATATTTGAAGAAGGTCTATACAAATTCTTTTCTTTATTTGAATTTCTCTTCCTACCTGTTCATTTTGTATTTATCCCTCCACTAATAACTCTTATCTTTTGTCTCAATATTTATCTTTCTATCACTATAACTGCTTTTATAGCAGCTACATGTGAATTTAGTTGACTCCTTCCACTAATAGTAATAAATATTGTGATATTTTAAAGTTGCATCTAAGAGAGAGTGAATTTAAAACAGAATTCTGAACCACAGAATAATGACATAACTAAAAGTTCTTCTAATGATGTAATCAAACCAGTGGTTTTTGATGTTATAATTTCCATATATTTAAGACAGACTTTATTTGACAAAATGTCCCACATTTATAATTTCATCTTCTCAGAATTACCATGATTAATTTAGGGAAAATAAGTTGCTGATGTAGGATTAAAATTTAGAAGAATTCAGCTCATATTCCATCTCCAAGTTTGTTCTCAGTGGAGGATACAGGATGGTGTGGTATCATATAGCCTTTCTTCCCCTCTACTTTTTGTGACTAAATTTGTTTATATGTTAATACTAGAACAAAGCACACGCAATCTTCTGAATAATTATATTTTTGCAAATTAATAACATTTGGTATCATGCCTTCTCTTTAGTGATTTGCAAAGAAGGACCCTAGGCATCTTATAGACTCTCTTAACCAAGTTAGACGCACTTAACAGATTCACTGGACTAATTCCTCTTTTCCTTTTCCTCAGTGAGACACAGAAAGGACAGCCAAGGAGTGCTGAATCTATGTAGTGAGTAGGGGACTCCTGTGTGCCGATGGACTTTCTACTCTACCAGTTGAGCTGTGTGCTTATTAAGACTCAGTTGAATGTTCCTCATCCCATTTGTCTTGGTTATAAATATAAATACAAATTATGTAAATTGATGAGCTACAGGAATGTGAAAAGAAAGGAGGTTGATTCTGTGGAAACTAAGTTGAATGTTTTCAAAACATTTAAGAAAGGTGAGTTACTAAAAAAAAAAATTACTTCAAATTAGGTTTGGATTAAACAACTCAAATGACAGTAGAGCAACCATATAAAAATCTAGAGAACTGCTTCCCATATTTCTTGAAGGTGTTGCTCCACTTTAAAAAACAAAACTAGAAATTGAGGACAATATATTATAGTCAAGTTTAGACCATAAATATTATGAACCTCCAACCACTGGGTTCAAAATGCCTTACCCTTGCTTTTGTTTTTTTTTAAAGAAAGGAAAATGAGAAAACATCTATATGATTTAAATTAAAAGGATATACTTAATGTATGTGTATGTGCTTTATACAAATCCCCATTTGAACTTTTTCAGACTAACCGATGAATTATTGATTTTTGCTTCACAGGAGAAGAGAACTTCTTTGTACTTCTGTGTTTTTAAAAGAATGTTCTGGATTTAACCAATTTACTGTTAATGAATGTTCTGGATTTACCAATATAATTAAAACGCCTCATTTTTATCCTCAATTAACAGTTAGGTTTAGGTCTTTAATCATACTAATTGAGCTAATTGTTAAAAAGTACCAAGGAAGTAGTTCAGTACAGGGGAAAATAATATATAGACATGTATGTGTTCGAATCCTGGCTTTGTTATTGACAGGATATTGACTTTGAATAGGTTTCTTTATCATTTTGGCCTTTATTTTTAAAAGCTGTGAAATAAAGATAATGATACCCATTAAACGAAGTATTGTAACAAAAAAACTACAATGTATAATACACGTTAAACAAATAGTAGTCATTATTAGTGATTAGACAAGTGAATATAAAAGGTATGTTCCAAGGAGGATAAAAATCAAGGATCACTTCTTTCATTAGCTTTCTCCCATCATTTTAAGTCAACTGACCTCTGCTCCTTGACTACTTTAGCTCCTCGACTACCCCTAGGCTACTGTATTGGTTGTAGTAAACTTATCTTCCCATTACATCTTATCATATATCTTTCTCTAATTATTTCACATAAGTAATTCTTGAATTCAAACATCATTATAAGCTCCTTTAGGGAAGAAAGGGTTGATGTGGTTACGTTTTTTTCCTAGCACAGAACTTTTTATCTATCCATCTGTACACGCACGCGTGCACACACACACACAAACACACAGGGGAAATAAATAAATCCACTAGAAAGAGGCAAGTAAAAGTGCAAATAAATTTTAAAATTTGCAGAAATTTTGCTCAGCTATAGTCATTCTTTCAGTTACATACTCTTTCTTTGGGGACATTATCAAAATTAGCTTTTATTCAGTAATTCTTATTCAACTGGAAGAAGAAAACTTAAATATGCCTGGATTCCACTAACATCACACAGTATTATAAACAATTAAGGTGAAGTCATATTGGATCACTTATTAGTACAACTTCTTAAAGGAGAGTAAGTTTAATATTATAAAATAACGACTCTTAAGAAGAGAAATGTCAAAAAATGTTTCTCTCTACACTAATACCAGAGATGACCCTATAACTTCTTTATGCAAATAATTTCTCCCATATTCTTGTCTCATTACATACCCCAAAGTAAAATCCTAAACTGGGTATTCTCATCATGTTTTAACTCCATCTTAATTCAGATCCTTTCTCCAATTATTCCTATATATTCTCTATGTTTAGGGCCTCTGCTAGCCCAGACTGTCTTTTGATGAAATTTTAAAAAGCTGCCACATAGGTGCAAGGCTTACAGAGCAAGCAGAAGCCAATTTTATGAAAATTCAAGGAGGGTGCTCCTTCCTCTGAATAGAAGTGGCACAAGAAAAGGTACCACTGTTGGTGAGTGAAGCTTGGTCTGGATTTCAGCCAGCTGGTACCCTTGTCTGGGTACCCCTTGAGCAGTAAGCAAGCTATACAGTCTTATCCCAGAGCACTAAGTTCCAGCAATTCAAATCACTCAATATTCTTCCGATTTTTCTTATTCTCCCTCTTTACGTGTATTTTGATTTTTTTTAACCCTTTGCTGACTCCACATCCTGATACCCACATCAGACAGAATCAATCATTATCTCTTCCACGGTACCTTTGTGCTTTTACATTTTTAATTATTACATTTATTATATTGTATTAGAAATATGTTTACTGTGTACTAAGGGCAAGTTTTATGTTTGTTTTTTTTTAAGATTTTATTTTTCCTTTTTCTCCCCAAAGACCCCCGGTATATAGTTGTATATTTTAGTTGTGGGTCCTTCTAGTTGTGCTATGTGGGACGCTGCCTCAGCATGGCTTGATGGCATGTCGGCACCTAGGATCCGAACCAGCGAAACCCTGGGCTGCCAAAACGGAGCGTGCAAACTTAACCATTCAGCCATGGGGCCGACCCCGCAAGTTTTATGTTTTAATTCACATTTATAAACCTAGTGATTAGTGTTATCTATAAAGGATAGCATTATTATTTTTTAAATTTTATCGTTCATTGAATGAGTGAGTGAACCCATGCATGAATGACTATATGGATAGACAGATAGATGTACATGGATAATAAATGAATGGCTAAATAAAATGCTTTTCTAATTAGCTGAAATAGCCTCTTTCAATTTTCACCTGCTAAAACCCTATACTTTGGCTTTCTATTCAAATCTGCTATCTTACCATTTTTCTCTGATGTCATTTTGACAATCCAAAGAGAATGATCTCTAATAACCCACAACAATACAAACAACAAATACTTATAGCTCAGATTCTCTATTAAGAGCTTTCCATAAATTCTTTTACATAATCTTCCCTGTAACCCGATAGGGTAGCAACTCTAATTATTATTGCTTATTTATTAATGGATCACTTATTTACCCCTGAGAAGACCACGCCCTGGAGCAATGCAGTAACTTGACCAACGTCACACAGTTTGAAAATGTTGCAACTGGGTTTGAAATCAAGTCTGTTTAACTCAGAGCTCAAATTTCTAACCACTATATTATACCTCTCTTCATTTATTCACTTTGGTACCCTCCCAAAGTCAAGTGTTGGGTCCAACAGCTTGTACTCAATAAGTGGTAATTGATCAAATTAAATAATGAAATTTAAGTGAGGTTCTCATCAGACAACCATGGGAATTACTGAAATCCCAACATAGATGTCTTTAAATACTCACATTTTTCTTAAAGAGTATACTGCAAAGAAATTCTAAATATCCAATTGCAATGATTGCATGTATGAATTAATACTATAACGTGTGTATTAAATCATTTTTTAAAGTACACTATCCAGTATTACACTTGCCCAAAAAAACCAATGTAAAACATAAGACAAGGTGTTATAAACCTTCATTCATGAATACACTTCAGGCATTACACAAATTTTTCTTAACAAATGCTACATTTCTAAGAAACACTATTTATTTACAGTGACGATGAACTTACATAACAAATCCATTAGTTTTCTTAACTCCTCTTTAAATTCCTTTAAAATGAATTATCTCATTCTACATATTTTCCCTGTTTAATAGATGAATACACTCCTTATTTTGAGGGTATAACAATAAACAGCTTGGTCACTGGCTTGTGTAGAGACAGATCAGTAAGCAGGCTTCAATCAGGGAAACTTAGGGTGCCAAAGAACACACAAGCAAAACTTGAAGGACAAGTAGGATCCAGACAGATGAAATGGGTGGAGCAAGGGAAAGGCCCAGACTCAGGAGAAATCTTGGTATGTTGGGGGAAATTCAAATTGGCATCACAAGCTAAGGAGTTTGGGCTTTATCTTGAGTGCAAAGAGGAGCCTCTCAAGGGTTTTAAGCGAGGGAATTAAGATCAAACATGTATTCTAGAAAGATGACTCTGGCTGCAGTGTAGGGGCACTGGATTTGACAAGGGAGAAAGCAGAGGCAATTTTGAGAGGCGTTAGAGGCCAGAACTAAGTTAATGACACTGTGGAGACAGAAAAAGCCCACTTTGTGTACATGTTTCTTTTTAGTCTTATCACTGCTTAGCACTTTGCATCCAACATCCTGGCAGGAGATTTTACCTACCTTCCATTTCTACTCCATTTTTAAAATGTAATTCAACACTTTGTTTGACAAGTCTGAATCCTTCAGCCAAATCCAAAACTCCTAGTGGTCAAAAAGTTTTTACTTTATATTTCAAACACTATTATTCCTACAAATATGTATTTTTAAAGTACGTGCGCTTTTTTCATCATTCTTAAAAGTTTGTTTCCTTGCTTTCATGAGTAAGTGGAAGCTAACTAAAACGATGGCTTATTTTTTTTTAATACACATTTATCAGATTCAGGGAAGTAAAAAGATACAGTGAAGTCAAAAGAAAAATACCCTTAAGAATCCTTTCAAATGGTAATTGTGAAGCACTACAAAACCACAATCATCACAAAATAAAGTAAATATTCTCTGTGTATTTTAATTTAAAAGCTATAAATGGATTTAAGCATTCAGAAGAAAGTTAACGCATGCCATCCTCCACTGACCCATGTTCAGTTTTACCTTTTCAAATCTCTTTAGCGTCTCTGCCTTCCTACCATTTTCACTCCTGCAAACTGAATTCACACATTCACTGGGTTTCATCTGGTCTAGCACAAGAGCCTTTCTCTTATCTCCTGATTCCACTTTCATCTGTTCAAGGAGTTAACAGGCTGATCAGTGAGATATCTGGTCAACCAAAAATTGTACTCTAAGCAAAAAATAAGTGAATTCAAATAAGTGTATGAAGGAGTTTGTACAGAGATAGAATTGACCAGATATATACGAGAGAGGGAAGCATAAAAGAAAATTTAGATAAATAGTTCATAAATAAAAGCGCGTAAAGCAGTGCTGTTTTATAACAAGAAAAGTGTGTGCGTGTGAACACACTAGTGTAAATCCTTCAACTGGGTTTTCTTAAGAAGTACGTCTTCTGAGAATGTGGTGTTTCCTACTTTTCTCATAAACTTTCTTTATATATATATGTTTGTACGTGTTATAATTTCATGTGTTTGAGTGTTTGCTTTAATGCTGTTAGTAAATAAGAAGCCGTCAGCCTCCTATTGGTTTCCAAATTGATTTTGAAAATTGTATTAGTCTGAGTAATCTAGACGTCTAAAGACCACTGATTTAGCGGATTTGAATCTAGGAATCAAACACGCTAGATCCTGAAGGTGGAACAGGTTTGGAGGGTGTGTTTGGTGTAAAAGCAGTACATTTGAAGCATAGGTTAGACAGTCTGTGAGGATGTCCAGCAGACAGCTGGACCATGGAAGAGAGAGCCCTACTGGAGACAGAGATTAGGGAGTTAGGCAGAAGGAGATGCGATTGGGACTTGAGAGCTCTATGAAAATACGAGTAGAATGAGAACGTAAAAATATAGGGTGGTAACTTTCGGGACAGATAGAGCAAAAGGAGCCAAAGCAGGAGTCCACCCCGGGTAGTCGCCTTGAATTGCTTCTTTGGTGTGTTTCTGAGCCAGGGAGACCCTCCAAAGCATGGATGCTACAGAGACTGGAGCCGGAGCCACTCACCAACTTTTCTCCTTTGCGTTTGTGTCTGTTAAAACTACATTCCTCTTTCCCTTCTCTCCACAGCCTAGTCTCTTTTAATTTATGACTGGTTTGAACAGCATTCTCGATTTTAGATCTGGCATTGCCTCCAAAAGACTTCCCAAATCACACCTTTGTCTCCACGCAAAACCCATAAGTTGGTTACTGCCATTCTTGGAGCCCTACATTTCTGCGACACCACACTCCAGTCCAGACCCCAACATCTCAAGCCCCACTAGTGAGAGATGCCAGGAATGAGGTGGGAGTAGGTAGGTGAATTGAACATAAAAAATATGATGTAGTCAGTACCAACTCTAGGGCCTACCTAGTAGATAGGTAATCCTGTATGAATTACAGAAACAGTAGGAGGACAACCAGAATAGACTAAATGGTCATGAGAAAGAGGAAAACAAATATTCAAGGAAACATTAAAGACAAAGTGAATTTCATTAGTATGTGAGAAACAAACAAAAGAAAGCAAAAGCAGACAGGCAGGATCATAATGTGAATAGAGTCTTTCCTGAATAGGAAGGAGAGAATAAGAATTTTATTAACAAGAGCAAACTTTTCCAGAAATAGTTTATGTAAATGAGGTCACTGTATCTACATTTAACTAAATTATAGAGCAAGAAGAAAACAGAACATTTAGTCAAAAAGTAAGACAACTGAGATGTAGTTATGGCTTTTTCCTGCAAGACAACAAGTTACTGAACCAGAGTATGTTCAACTTTATATTTTATCATTTTTATATTTTGCATTTGTATCATAAAACTAAACAGAGAAAAAAATAATTACAATTGACATTTATAACATATTTGTTTTCTTTCCACTTAGGTGCATATAATTTGGGAAGTGAATAGGACCTCATCTGATCCTAATGGATAGGCAACATAGTTTTCTGGACTGTTTAAGATCACTAGGAACATAGATTCTATCTCCTATCATATTGTGTACCACCCAGATTTGATAAATATATTATCTATGTCTTTAAGCCACTGATAAATATTTTGAACACAGCACAACTAATGACTTCATGGCATTCCACTGGTAGAAATACACAATGGATTTTCAATCAACCAAATAGTTCTACTATCCAGTCCACATTTTAAAAATTTCATCCAAGTAAATATGTAAGTGACACATTTCACATAAGATTATTATATACCTTATAGAAATACTCATATGAATGAGTAGCAAAAATAAATGAAGAAGTACTTATCCACTGAAAAAAATTAACTGAAAGTGATGGCAAATGCCTACCTGTACGTATTTGTGAATGAACCAAGAAGCTTGCTTGCCATCATTCACTGATTCCACTGTGGTGTTAGCCGTACCAACAATATCACCACCTGCAAACACCCATGGTTCACTGGTTTGCATAGTTTCTGGATCTACTTCTGGGAGACCCCATTTGTTAAATTTTATAGGGCTCAAAGCTTCTTTTACTGGAAAAAAAAAAAAAAAAGAAAGACAACAGGCAATGACTAATCTGTGTATCACGTAACAGTAATTTGAAAATTAAGAAAAATTATGATTTAATTATTGTTCTAGGGATTCGAACTGTTTTTAATGAACCATAACAACAGAAAGTTAATGAAATATCTGAGTTAACAGCACATTCAAAATGTACTGACTTTACCAACTCAAAATATACCTCACATGTAGAATTAAAGACCGTGGTTTGGGCAATGTTTCAGAGCTGGTATTTATGTCTAAGAAGTATGGATCCATGAAGAAGGAGAGTACAGACTTTTAAAGATTGTAATGGATATAAAGTCCATTTAAATCCCTTTAAGTGGATATACAGTGCATTTTCTAAAACTTCATTTGTCCATAACCATTATTCTTACAGATTTGTTATTGCTTACATGATCCCAAACTTGCGCCTGTGTTTCACAGGTATAAGTTATATTGTGGATTTGGGTCAATGGCAACTCTCTTCCTTTCACAACAAGAAGCTTAATAAACAAAACAAGACAAAGCCTACATTTTCACCGTTATTTGCAGTTAACGCTAAGCAATTTCATGGACACAAAACATAGTCACATTTAGCCAGAAGTTTTTGTTTTATTTTGTAAAAATCAACAAATGCAAACATTATCACTAATTACTTGTAAAAAATGCTGTGTAAAAGAGTTCTAAATTATTTGCTAAATATGTTGTGTTCCAATGTATCTATGCATGTCATAGAACAAGGAAGAGGTTGAGTTCCTTTAAGAAAAATATGTAAAGGAAGCTTTGCCTAGACACATGATCCTGATATTTGGAAGAGATAAAAGAATAAAAGTTAGAGAAAGGGTTGATCAAGAGAAGAAATGAAGAAAAGTAAACAACACCATTTATGATGGAGCAAACTGAGTCAGTGTTTAGGATAAAATGTTCTCTCCACGTATTCACGTCATGAATTTAAAGTCGAGCATCTCAAGACAGACTAAGGAGCTATTCTCTATTTCAATTCAAAAGAGAATATAACAACTTAACCCTAAGGAGAAGGGACTGGATGACTGGAACACAAAAGTCAGTTGTTGAATAGATTCATGAGTCAAGTTTAAAGTAAAATAATTAAATGTAAAAAAATGTTATTCTAACATCGAAACCAATTTCTTCTGAGCAATAATAGAAAAAAACAAAAATAAACCTTGGTACATATTTGTAGCTTTCTACTTAAAGAATACTAGAATTTTAGAAAACTATTAAGGGACTACTGTTGATTGCATTTTCCTCACAAGACTGTAGGTTCCATGAGAACAGGAATGTGTCCGTGCTGCGTGCCACTGTACCATAGAGCCTAGTGCAGCACCTGGAGCACACGAGACGCTCAGCTCAACAGATGAACGAATGAATGAACGAACAGACAGATCAATGCTAGCGTGCTCAGGTTTTTATTTAAAAGTCTGCTACTGTTTGTATCTCTGATGAAATTTCATCTTTCATTGGGAGTAAAATTAAATATTCATGTAATTATTTTCAATGTAGAATGGCATTTTGAGAAGATTTTTCTAACATCTTTAAAGGTCACATGAAAAGAGACCTTTATCATTTGTTCCCCATTGCGTAACAGATCATCACTACCATCTGTTGACAGTTACTTGAGTTGCAAGAAAGTCAATAGTGAACATGCCTCATCAATTCAACCTATTATAATAATGGTAACTGTAACTGAATGGTTTATGTAATGGGTTTTATATATGTATATACTATGTATATAGTATAGTAAATATAGTATATAGTATAATAAATATATTAAATATACTGCATATATAGTAAAAAATAATTCTCCTGTATAAGAAATGGCCTTATTTGTCCAAAACTTTGATACAACTTCGTCCCATATAGAGATCTGCAATAAACACGATTTTGTAAATGAGAAGGCATTCAAAATTATTTCACTGGGAAATCAAAGCCCTTTTATACATTTTTCTCATTTTTTTACAGGAATATCCTTGAAGGTTAGCACAGATCTCTCTCTAAGCTTGAGCAAGGTAGAGATTATGTCTTAGTCATCTTTGATGCCCCACAGCAGCTATCAGAGTCAAAGACTCAGATACTGTGACATTCTTGAAGCTTAAGCTTCAGGGTTCCTTACTTGCATGGGCCTCTTTCAAGGCCTTGTGCCTAAATTTGAATTTGCAATTTGTTCTTTTTTATAGAGTAGTCCTCAAATTATATAAACTTCAGACCTCACAAAACCTGAATCTACCCTTGAATAACACTGCATTATACACAGTAGGTGCCGAATAAATGCTTGCTGAATGCAAATGAAGTTCTTTAGTAATGTGCTTTATAGTTTCTTATAATTTAAAAATGTATGTAGTATGATTCACTTTGATATTAGAGCTCCATCACTAACTCAGTCAATAAGTAGTCAGCAGACATCACTATAAGTTTAATAAGTAACTTGCATTTCTTAAAATATTTAGCACCAACACCATAATCCACCCCAAGAGCATTTATTTGAGAATTCAAAAGTGCTTTTCTATTTATAGGTCTTTCCAGTGGATATGCATTGTGTTATTTTATATCCCTAAACATTCATACATACTTATGTTTACTTTTAAAAATATGGTCTCTTTCCTCGATCTTTAATTCATTTATACCTTGGACCTGAACTATTTTATCATTTGTAATATCTAGCTAACCTTACTAATAATCAAACAACTCTCTGACACTGTATTCCAAAATAGAAAAGGAATTTTCTTTCATATTGAAAATTATCTCAGCCCCCTTTTGAAAATTATCTACTGAATTTTCCCCCTACTCTTTCTGGAGGCCTGCAGGTTTAACAAGTTCGGAGTTTCATTTAAGAAATAAATAGAAAAAACCATGAGAGGTCAAGCAATTGGTTATGATGTTATTAACATATTATAGCAAAGCTCACATCAATCAAAATAAAGATTATTTCCATTTTAATATCAAATATTTTGACTTAATATTTACAAATCATCATTGAAGAAGTACAACATGGACAACTTATAGGAATACAAACAATGCTACAGTAGGTCAAAAATGTTTTCTATCAGTGGCACTAAGCAGCCAATGCAAGAATGACTGTTCATTGCAAAATGAACATCAAATGCTTAGGCTCATTTCCCTGAGGCTCAGTGGACTCTATTTAAGCATATGTTTTATTTATGTGTGAGTGTGAGTGTGTGTATATATATGTATATGTGTGTATAGAGAGAGAGAGAGAGAGAATATAAATTCATGAATTTATCAAAACTTTGTTGAATCTGATTATGGTCTAAATAGCACCTTTCATGATTTCAATGACTCTTCTGAAATATAGTAAATATATCTCTTATTTAACCATATTTTTTAAGCTCCAAAGTATTTAACTTAGAATTCAAATCAAGGATTCAGTGAAAAAAAAATCCATATGCATTTTATTCATAATTTGTCAGAAAGGAGCGCATTTATTTAGCCACCTCTTACGAGGAAGACTTTCATCCCCCTCATCATTGTAACCATCCTTCTATGAACTCCTCACAGCTCTCTTACATCTCTGCTGATACATTTAACTCAGAATACAATGAAAATAAATCTCAGAAGCATATCTTCTGTTCTGCCTTTATCTAGCTTGGAAGGAGGGAAAGCATAAGTAGATGAAAAATGTATATTTACATTTGCAAACCAAATAACTGCTTGCCATTTCCTATGAGGTGTTAAATGAATATTAATAGAAGGATTGTATTTTTTCTTTCTTGTTTATAAAATAACGGGGGTGGGGGGAGAGGACTTTCTGTTATGATCACGCAGTTTTCCCACAGATTTCCATGAGATTGCATCTTGATGGAGACTGCAGCATATGTCCCAGTAGCTCCATCGTCGAACAGAAAAAGAACTTGAAAAAGAACTCAAAACATGCTTAATCACAGTCTATATTATTCTGCAAATGGGAGAGAAATGTGTTAAATGATATGGCGCCTGGAATTTTATGCAGTCTTTACAAAGAACGAAAATATCCTTAATTCATACCAAACATTCAAGATTTATGTTAATTTTCTGCTTTAATTACTACTGTGTTTGAATGAGCTTATTTAAAAAACAAAGACACTCTGAGGTAGCTTTAAAACAAGAAATGGTTTTGAAATAGGAACTTTTAGTCAATTTAATGTTATGCATGAAATGATTTTTTTATATAGACTTAATTGTATTGTGACACACAAGTTCTTCAATAAGCCACAGCTTAAAATTGCGGAAACCGTCCCTCAGGGACACATCACTAGCAGATGCAGATTGCCAAGGTCAATTAAACTGATGGAGCTGTGCTGTCATATATGTAGAAGAGAAACCCACAAGCATATGACAAGTATATTTCTCAGTATTTATAAAAAGATGTCAAGAATGTTATATTTTAGTACATAAATATAAGTTAATTCTCCATAAACAATAAAACAATACAACCGAAATCATAATGAAGAAGGATTATTAGTATTCTTTGGAGAGTTTGATATGCTCTGAAACAACAGGGGAAATAAAAAAATTTAACATTTATAATAAAATGATACCTTGAAAACATAGATGAATTCATTTATGTGCTCGTTGTTTAATTTTACAGAACCTATCAACCAATAGGATCAAAGTACAATGAAACAAAAAGACGAGCTGAGGCAATAATCTCAGTAATTCAACGTTGAAAGCAAAATCTCAGCAAAAGCAAATAAATTCTAATTACAGGGCCAGGACATCAGAGTTCTGTTTGAATAGAATAACCTGGGGAAAGGAAGGGACAGACCAAGAGAATGCCTTCAACTAAGAATATCAGGCCAGATGGCCTGAGCTTTGTCTTCACATCTCCCTTCTGCCTCTAAATATTTGAATCAATATGCTATCCATTCCCAAACACAATGGAGTCCATAATGAGGATTTATCATTTTCCTTCTGTAAACCCCTCAAAAGTCAAACTTGATTCTGCGCCTCCCTGCTTCTCCAGGACCTCAAATATCATCTCTGACTCTCTTTAGAATATTGTAATTCTTATATTCTCCTCTCCTGTTTTGGTTTTGTCAAAACTGGTTTTGACATGATTCTCTTTTCTCACTGCCATTCTTACATCTTCATTTATCTAATTTCTTAAAGTAATTTACACTGACTGCCTACTTTTTTTACCACCTAATTATTCCTTCCAGTCTGTCCCTCTAATGAAAATATGGAATCTGTGGTCACCAAATTCTATGACCTCAGTCCATTTTCCTTTTGCCTTTCTGTAGCATCCAATAGTTGAATCACATGAATTTTGATCTCCTTCTTCGATTTGCGTAATGTTACTCTATGTGAGCTCTCCTTATGTTTAAACTGACCCCCTTCGGCGTCAGCTCCTCATCACCTCTTCATCTTCTTCTTCTCAGCTCTCAAATATTCAGTCCACACACTTTTCTCTATCAGAAATTATAGTCATCTTGTGCCTTTAACTTCATCTCTATGTCAATGACCTCAGACACCACCTTGAGCCCTTTTATTCTGGCACTTCTGGGCTGCATGTTATAGATTCCAGTGTGGACGCTCTACTGCCTCTTCCAAATCACCACCTCCAAAACCCAGTTCCAAGCTTCCTCTGGACCTTCCACCATTTCATGACTGATTATTGGTAAGCTTGCTCTTTCACGTCTCCTACTCATTGTGACAATCATCATACCTTTTTTATTCTCCTCAAACCTTCCATGGACCTGGCTCCCTTTTCTTGCCCTACCATCAGAAAGCCTTGACTCATAAATATAAACAAATAGAAGTTATCTTATGAAAACCCTTTGTCTTCTCATTGCCAAAACTACAAACCTACTGCACGTGTGCCCACTTGCTCTCTCTTCCTTCTTATAACAATTAAAGAACTCTCCCTCTTATCAAAGGCCACTCCTTCCACCTGAGCCCTAGAATCCTCTCCTCTTACCTTGTAGGGATTTTGCTCCCTAGGTTACATGCTTTCTCTTCTCTGTTATCAGCCATTCCCTCTAAATTAGATGTTCCCCATAAGCATGTACATACATGTACAGTATTTCCCATTTTAAAACTATTCCAGACCTGCATTTGCCTCCCAAAACTTCACTGAAACTCTTTGCACTAAGATGACTAATTAGTTCCAGGGATTCCTCTCAGGGATCACCTCGCTTCAGGACCGGGACAAGGGTGAGGCGAGTGATGTGCCCCAAGAACAAAACTTAAGAAGGTCCTTGGGCTCAGGATCATACAAGTACAGGTAGGCATCTCCCTGTCTCACACTAACTGTGGCACTGCCTTCCTTGATTGCTCAGTAGCATTCAACAGATGATCACTTCCTCCTCACAAAAGGCCCTTATCTTGGCTTCAACGACACCACACTTTCTTCTTTTCCACGTGCTTCCATGATCACTCTTTAATCTTCCCTGCTGATCTTTCCTATTCTCCTTTCTCAAATGACCTAGAAATAGACCTTAAAAATATTGGCATAATTTTGAATCTTTTCTCTTCAACTACCTCAATGTCTAGTCCGTTACCACGGTCTGACAATTCATCCCAAGTAAACTCTCTCCTAGTTACTTCTTACATCTCATTTATATCATCCTCACCTAATGAAGAATGTTAAGAAAAGCAAACAACATTTATTGACCCCTTGTATGAGGCAGGCATGATGTCGAAAATTTCCATATAATATCCCATTTAGAACATCTTTAAGGTAGGTATTACCATCCAAAATATAACCATTGGTGAGAGAGCCAGTGTTTGAATCCAGTTATTTCTAACTCCAAAGCCCAGCTTGCCACTGACCCTTGGTATGGGGCAAGAGAAAGCCAGGAATGGGCCAGGAACAGTCTCTTAAAGCTTCACTACTGGGGACCATGGGAGTAACTAAAATGAAGCAGATGGGGGTTGGAGGGATAGCAAAAAATTCTAGTCTTGACCAGTTTTACAAATACAGCCTTTAGCTCATCTCTTCCAGTGGAATCTTTTCTTTTCCCTTTTTGTTAAAATAATCACAACCACTTTCTGTTCAACTAGTCACTCTGTGGCTTTGTTTCACCACTCTTGGAGTTTAGGTCCCGTATGTGGGTCAGTGCCTTTCCCAGCATCTAGCACAATGATTGGCACATAACAGGAATTTGATAAATGTTTTTTTGGTAGAAAAATGTAATATGAAAATGTAACATTTGTTGTTCCATTTATTTAGGACTCATGTTATCCTGTCTTAATTTGTTCTTTTTCTCATAGGTCTTATTTCCACAACCAGAGAGCTCACTGTGGAGAGGAAACCCAAATATTTCCCTCTTTTTTCAAAAAAAGCTTCTAAAAAAAAAAAGGCTTCTACAGTGACAAACACACGGACTAGAGAAGAACAGGCACTTGGTTAACCTCTTTTGATTGATTTAACTACTTGATTTTTCTACTGCTAGGGTTAAATAAGGCTCAGCTTGATAAGCTTGCAGAATTCAGGCAGTGTAAAAAGTACAGATCTCATTTTCTTTCCCTCCATGCTCAGGACAAACTTAGGCTCCCCAAGTTAAATATAAAAGATGATGTCAATAACAGCCTGTAGCAACTCCTTTTGTTTTACTTGTATTCTACAGGGAGTCTCATCCTCATTTCCTAAACTGACCAACTAATCAATTCAGAATTAAAATTGTCCAAGCACTTCACCTTGATTTGCTTATTTATATTCAATGATACCATCTACTTAAGACTACAAACTCCTTGAAGGACTAGATCATCCTTTAATCTGATTTGGAACATAATCATCATAATTCTATGCACATTTGGGTGCTTAATACTTCTTGATAATTAGGAGACAGTAAAAAAAAGTAGAAAGGCTACTGAAATATTATATATATACTTCTCAGTGAAAAAACTTTCTAAAATGCTGAATGATACTATCAAGTGATATAAATAATTACAGAGAGGGGTTAAGAAAAACGTTTAATACGAAATCCCCATTTGCTGCATTTAAAGCATAAATAAAAACAAATAGAAAGCCAGTAGTAAATTATACTACTTGCGAAAACAATATTATTAAAATATAAGTGAATACTGAAAAATATTTTAATTAACAAAATAAATCAAATGGAAAAGATTCCCTAAATAGAGCTTTAAAAGTAAGTCTATGTGTGTTTGACTGCCATGACTAATTATGTATCCTTGTAATGTGTGTTCAATTTGGGCTTATTTAAATAGCAGAAATGCTCATTAGCTGCAGTATATCTGTGAAGCTTCAGTAAACAGTTTAATGGTTTTTATGTTTAACCAATTTCATAAGTTCCTGTAATTTTAGCTTTAGCAGCTCATTAATGTTATTTTTTGATATTCATCTTATGACTCTTTTTTTTCCTTGTCAATCGGCTGTAGGCATACTTCAATGGAAACTTAAAACACATACTAGAATTTCTTTTATACATTTTTAGTACAGAAGTAAATGCATGGTTCAAAAATATAGCTTCTTTAAAGAGAGCATTACTTGAATTACCATGCAGTCAAGAAATATCTTTGGTATTGGCAAAGGCTATATTTAATAGGGTTCATAATGATAATAATGACACACATTTATTAAGTGCCTCCACGAACATGTGGCTGTTCTGGACTAGGCACCAAACAGATCGTCCCTTTGGATCCTCGCAGAATAGGTATTGTTTCAATTTTGTAGTTGAGGAAACTGAGACTGAGCTAAGTTACTCAGGTCACACTCTTAGGATTTGAACCTAACTGCACATCAGCTACAGATATTCCAGCTAGAAAAGCCTGGAGGTCTTCAGGGCCACTTGGAGATACACACCCAGATCTAAGGGGAGGGCCCTGCACCTTGAGATCAGATATAGTTACAAGGATGGATAAAGCTCCTGAAGAAAGAACGCAAAAGCAGGTAAAAATAGTCAACCACTTATTTTTTAAAGTAGCAGGAAACACAACCTGAACTAAAGTCTGAGGAGGAATCCTGCAGTCCTGTTGTCAATATAATATAACGTTGTCAATATAGTAAGATACACAGAGTGAAACAGGAGAAGAGCAGGAGCTGAAAAGGAGACACGCATTTCACTACACATTCCCTCTGTCTGTGAGGGGAACATATTTAATTGACTTGCCCTGTTAAATTTCCAGTACCCGTCAACTCTGGAGTAAAACTCAGATACATTAGCCTAACACTAAAAACATTTTCTGAATTAGCAATGATATGTTTTTCCACCTTTACTCTACTATTTCTCATTGTGTACCTTACGATCTAGCCAAAGGAACTAGTCCATGTATGTATCCAATGTGCTTTCTCCTGTCTCTGTTCTCTTAATTCCTACCCAGTTCTCATCTCTATTATAAATGCAACTGCCTCCGTGAAATCTTCTTTGATTCTTACAGCTGGAAGTCACCTCTCCATCCTGTGTGTTACACTAGCAGTTTATCTATTTCTCCTTGAGTCACTTTCTACCTAATAGTATTTTTATTTATGTGCATTTTTCTCCTTCTATTAGACTACAAGCTCATGTAGACAGGGACAATGTAATCACTTTTGTGTACCCAGGAGAACCTAAAACAGAATCTTGTATACTTAATAAATACAGAATGAAAGAATGGGAAAAAAGTGCTTATAAGTATTCAGGAGGGCAGATTAGAAAGGTGTCAAAATTAAACTGAGGCATTTGGTTTCAATCCCACCATCAGGGGAGAATAATGCAATGATACTGGTGATGCAGAAGTTCATTTGGCAGCAGTGTGCAACTACAGGGGAAAACATTGGGCCATATTAAACCAAACGAATTGTCAACAGACTTTTCAGAGGGCTTGGAAAATCATTGAATATTTGCTGAACACATCCTGCATATAATATACTTGCCAGCCTTTCATGCACTTGTATGAAAAAAAAAATGGTTGCATCTGTAAAAGTCCTTTGAAAACACTTTAAAGAGCTTTATAATTACAAAATATTATAAGTATGTCTAGCATGGAAAAAAGGGTGGCACTGAATAGCATTAGTACATACACAGCTTGTGTAGCACCCCTGAATGATGTCAAAGTTAGTGCTGGCTTTCTCTTCTAGCAATGCCAGCACATTTGGGACATCTAATAAATTACATGGGCATATTACATTTGAACTAGGTAGCTTCCATATTTGGGGGATAGATATTAAACATGATTAATGTAATTTTTCGACTTATTCAATTACAACTTACGTTTATGCAAGTCACCGTATGATTTAATGGAAGACTATCTTAAATAGGTATATTGTTCTTTTTATTTTGTGCTTTGAGTCAAGGATACAAATGCAAAGTAATTAACAACAATAATCTGCAATATAAAATATATATTACTAAGAACATTAGTATAAAATCTTCATCATTACTTTATAATTTAAATTTTACATCTTGATTTTACATCTCATAGCAGCCCAGTGTAGTTTAACATTTCACAAGAATATTAAGTTTCAGAATAAACTTTAAATATACCATAGGCTAATGAGAATTTAAAAGACAAATATAATAGTCCACAGTCAATAAAGTTCAGGACACCTATTACACTCACTATATGTTGAATAACATTGGCTATGTTTTATGATTTCTGTTCTCTGAAACAATTGTTATTTTTCCATTTTCTACCTTATTTCCTCAGCAAAACTTGTTACATGCCACTGCTTTACTTCTTGTATATAATCTTTGATTTGATGGAAAACTACTGATTTATTCACTGTCTCCCTGTAAGAATGCATATGATATCAACCACTAGTGAAACCTGGAAAATAAAGATAAGGGAAGGCTCTGAACAGAGCTATTCACTGGGGAAACAAAGCTATTCCTATGCAGTTATTAGAGGGAAGTAAAATAATTACAGAAATATCATGTTGTGCTTCAAATGGATGTCTAAGGCAGTTGTAAGTGATGTGATGCTGATTCCAAACCATTTTCAACACCGTTATCAGTTTGACCTCCTTCCTCATCACCTCCACCCCTTTAGAATAATTCCAAAGAACAACTGTGCAAAGATTCCATTATATTGAATGGCTATTCGCAGAAATGCTGGTACTTGCATTAGATTCCACCACTTCATCCTCACTCTGCATAACATATAATAGAAAGACAATAAATCTTTCAGCCAGAAAAAAATTTGATAATTAGGATAGATTTAAAGAAAATATGTAGAACTTTACTATTAGGTTGCTGAGAATGCTTCTTGCCCAGAATATAATTAAAAGC
Source organism: Equus quagga (assembly GCF_021613505.1). NCBI lineage: Eukaryota > Metazoa > Chordata > Mammalia > Perissodactyla > Equidae > Equus > Equus quagga. The sequence continues at coordinate 31,401,064 of NC_060284.1, forward strand.
AAGACAATATACAGGGAAGACTAAAAAGGGTTCATTCTCACCACTGGGCCAACCAATACAAAGAGTATATAAATGTTTCTTACTCAGGCATTATAAACAAAATGATAACATAAGGAAACACGTGCATCAGTAAAAGGCGGAAGGTAAAGAACTATGGAATAAAAGTGTCTTGATGCCATGTCCTCCTTAATATATTTACCATCTGAAAAGCAGCAGTAACAAAAGCCGACTTTTTCCTCTTCATAATGTGGTAAGTGAGATGCTTCTGGATTTCCAGAAATGTCACATATCCTTTTGTATCATATTTTTAAGAACTCAGCTATAACAGCTTTCATTCATTAATTCAATCAATGAACAGTCACTGCTCTAGGCACTAGGTTATGACAATGAAAAGAGAGACAAATGATATGTTATGATTCCCAATGTCTGTTTTTCAATCATTCTCTCTCTTCTTAGTTCTAGTCCCATTTCCAGTTGTTGAGTGGATTTGCAAATCCAAAACATGTCACCATTTCCTTCAGATTTGTTCTATCTGCCGCATTCGTGAGTTCTATGAGCATTATGAACATCTGATCAGACTTCCACACTACATACTCCATATTCAACCTCTTTATCAAGCAGATGCCCAAATCCTGACTATTCTCCTTAAGAAACATGTCTTGATTCTGAATGTTCTTCTATAGTTTGACCTCCTCTACCTTAATCTGGGCCTTAATGAGTAGCCACTTAAACTAATGAAAACAGTCTTTTAATTGGTTTCACTGATACTACTCTGTCTTAACTCCAGCCCATCTTTTTGAACACCACTGCCACTGTGGAGCAACATGCTTATTTCACACTCGTGATGCCTCCTTCCAAATGGGAAAACAATCATTGTTACAACACTCATGGTGTGTCTATGAATCTTACTTAGCTTTCCTCAAAAAGCCGAAATTAGTATATCTAATTAATGAATCTGGAAATGAGGTATGCATAACTCACCCTTGCCATGCCTATAGCTTGGGAGCTGCCCATTTGGGCACAGGTTCTTTCCCTTCCTTCATACTAAAAATCTTACTGGAGCAGCTTCCCTTTTAGGGGACCTACCTTGTTGGATCATATCTGTGAATGAGTGAGTAACTTAGTCTAATTCAGGCATTCAATACTAGAAAACACAGTTGCCTTCGGATATGAACCACTTCAAAGGTGATTTCATGATTTCTAACTCCCAACTATTTGAAGAATATTACCAATGGTTCAAAATTCAAGCAAAGAGAAGGAAAACCCAGCCTTTACCAGAATTACCTCATTAACGATAAAGACCTCTCCCATATTTAAACATCGCCATTTGTCATTTGGATGTCTATAGGATAAAACTGAAAATCCCTAGCTTAGCATATAAGTCTCTTGACTTTACATAAATTTGTAGCCAAATTTCCTGCCATCTTATCCCTACCCACTTCCCACCCTCATCTTACCACATATCATCTGCTCCAGCTAAACAAACTTTCTCACCATTCTCTGGTCACATGAGGCCATTTGTCAGCTCAGACTTTTGTGTATGATCTTCCCTCTAATAGAGAAACTCCTATTTAAGCTCTGAAATCCAGTCCAAATGTGATCTCAGATTATCAAATTATGTTGGAATGTATGTATTAACATGTCTGTTTCTCCCATTAGTCTATGAGTCCCTCAAGGGCAAAGATTCTCTTTTACTCATGTTTTATTCCCAGTGCCTGGACAGTGCCCATTACACAGTTGGACATTAAAAAATGTTCACTGCATGATGAATAATGAGAGAATAGTAGAAACCATAAAATAAAAAGTTTAATTTTAGAAATAAAAGTGGAAAATTCAGACCATGGATAAAGATGAGAACATGCATGTAATAAGCAGGCTGATGACAACTTTCTAAAGACATACTTTTTTTTAATATAGCTTTTTTAAATGACAGTAAAACAACTACTTAATCTAACAGTGTGGTGTTGAGCAAGTTGCATAATTTCCCCATGGCTCCCTCCCTTCCACCCCCATTCCACCTGGAAACTCCTACACATCACTCAGACTTCAATTTACAACCCACTTCCTCTAGGATGCTTCTCTGAACCCTCAGACTGTGTTCTGTGCTTCTCTAGGATTCTAAACTTCTCCCAGAACAATTTATTGTAATTTTGAGTCTCCCCTGTTAAACTGCATTCATGGAGACAAGGTTTGCATTCATCTTTTCCCCACTTTATCCCCAGAACCTAGCTCAGTGTCTGAAACAGCAGGCCATCAGAAGTTATTAGTTAAACAAATAAACTTGTGAAATTAGGGGACTAGACTATATGATCTCTTAGGTCCTTTCTAGCACATTTGGAAACATAAATACGGAAAACCCCAATGCAAGCTATTGTATTGTAACAGATCCACTAAGTCACCTTGGATGACAACTTCATTGTCCAATTCTGTCTCATCTATTCCTAGTTATACTAATCACTAGTAAGCCCCTTCCTCTAACATTCTTGCCATCAACAGAAAGGTCTCCTATCTAGCAATCAAGTGCAGTATGCCTTAATTTGTTCTTTGAAGCTTTATTGCAAATGTTTGTTTACAAAAAATGCATACAACAACAAAAATTCGACCAATTATGACAGTTTCTCAACTTAGTTCTCCCTTTCTTTCCACTCTCCTTTAATTTTGGTAAGGCAAAAGAGGAATTACATGAGCTGAAGCCCACAGAGAGTGGACAGTTGTTAAAGGAAATTTTGTTGAATCTCTAAGTGCCACCATTAGTTTCTGGAGGAGATGTTTTATTGTTTGGAAAACGGAACATGGTACTTAGAAAAAAAGGAGTAGGTTATTAAAATGTCTTAGTATTCCTAATTCCATGATCGAATTACCATATAAGTAACATTTTAATAAGGAAGAAAACAAATCAAACGAATTCCATGTCTTTTAAAGCACAGATAACCATTATTATTGGGCACCAGACTCATCTAGTGCTCACCATAAAACATTTTTCCTAGGCTTTTCCCAGCACCTAAATAATTGAGGAAAAAATAGACACATTTGAAAAATTCTTCAGTGTTTGCATTGCCAGGGTCTCACGCACACCATGTATTGCCTAACTGGTAATTTCTAGTTCTGACTTAAGTCAGAAAAAGGCAAATTAATCCACGGCCTGCACCTTTGCTCAGTATGAGGGCAAGTGATTCAAAGCTACGCTTGAAGCTGGTATTGACAGAATCTTTGATTTACCCCATGAGGCTTTTAAAAATTTTTCTGAGGGCCTTCTAATAAGGAGAACTGGTGAGTGACTTTAAAAGCTGTTCCCCCCAAAACACTTTCTTATGAAACTGATGGCAATTAATGCTATCAAGGGAGTTGGTTTCCGAGGGTTGCATTAAAGTTTCAGAAAGAACTGGGCTTTGTGTTTCCTTGTTATCTCTAGCGAGACGAGCAGAAAGAAAATGGAGACCCCGGGTGAATATATAAACTCCTTTCCCAGACGAAGGGTCATGCATTCCCTGCTGTATCCAGAGAGTTCAGTCACCTCATCCTTTGCCCTCCTGAGCAGTCCTTTGGAGCATTATGTTGAGTCTGTTTTATTGCCACATAGGTTCTCACGAATGTCCAAAACAAAACAGAAACAGACTCCTAGATACAGGAAACAAATCAGTGGATACCAGAGGAGGTAGAGGATTAAGGGGTACAAACTTTCAGTTATAAAATAAATAAGTCATAGAGATCTGATCTACAGCATAGAGAATACAGTCAGTAATATTGTAACAACTTTGTATGGTGACAGATAGTAACTAGACTTAAGGTGGTTGTTTCGCAATGTGTATAAATATCAAGTCACTACGATGTACGCGTGAAACTACAGCAATAAGATACTACATGTCAATTATACTGCAATTAAAAAAATAGGTTTTCAACCTTAGTTATATCATCCCATAATTTTCAGACACTTAAAAACTCTCAAACTTAGTATCCTCAAAAGTGTTTCTCTCTTGGGGCTGGCCCAGTGGTGTAGTGGTTAAGTTTGCATGCTCTGCTCCAGGCGCCTGGGATTCACAGGTTAGGATCACTGGTGTGGACCTACACATCACTTATCAAGCCATGCTGTGGTGGCATCCCACATGCAAAATAGAGGGACACTGGCAACAGGTGCTCACTCAGGGCCAGTCTTTCTCACCAAAAAAAGAAAAAAAAAAGTGCTTCTCTCTTTCCTTCATAAAATAAAAACAAGTAATCACTTTAGATAAACATAAAAAAATTGGTCCAACTTCACCATTTTTAGTAATAAAAAACAAAGTTATTTAAAAATCCTTTGCTCTTTAAATATCTGATTAGTGGAAACTCAAAACTGAGATTTCTAACTATTAAAAATTAGTTGAAAGAAAATTCCTTTTGATTTCAATGGTATGAAAAACATCAGAATCAATAATAAAACACTAAAAAATATATATGAGATAATTACAAATTGTGCAATCTTTTTTCTGCAAATAAAAATAACCAAATATGTGAAACATTTTCTCATTTAAAAAATCAGAAATATAAGAGCATTTGCTTCACTTATTTACAAAGACATGTTGACAGAACCTCCAAGGCCCTGATGAAGTCCTGATTTTCAAGGACTTTTATTCCTAGACAACATTCATACCATCATAAGGGTATAATGTAACTCAATTTAATTACTATTAATATATGGTTTTGTTATACAAGGATAATAACATCTAAAACTTAAGAGATGCTTACTTGTAAGCATATATCTAAGTGCTTTACCTAGATAGTTTATTTAATTTATTCTTAAAACAACTCTAGAAGGTAGATACTATAATCACCTCCCTTAAAAGATCAGGATCATGGAGTCCAGAGAGACTAAGGGAGCTGGTTCTCCAGCTGGGCAGCCCGGTTCCAGAGCCCTTGCTCTCAGCTGCTACCCCAGACAGACTCTAAATAGTATAATATGTATTGAATTACAAAGAATGCAACAATCTATGCCAAAACAGCAAAAGAATCACTAACAATAGAAAAAAGAAGTGTTTTTCTAACTTGTATATTTTCTAAGAAAAATACCCCAAGCTGATCCCATAGTAGAAAAAAAATAACTAGGTGTAATAAAAAATTAACATCTTAACATAGTCAAATAGTCAAGTCAAATGCACTAATATATACTGTGCACCTATTATGGGCACATAAATATGTCAGCTGCTATTGGGACTACAGTTTTACTATAAAGGTACAATTTCTGCCCTCTTGGGGTTTATAATCATTGGAAGATAAATTAAAATAGGTTCTGGTAGATCTAAGCACATAGCTTTTTTCAAAGCGGACATTTCAAAAGGATGAGAGGATGGGTATGGTGCAGTGTATGGAAGAGGCACAGAGGTCACAGTGTGGGCTAATGTGACTTCCCTCAGTTGTCTGACAGCATATTCAAAGATACATAAAATGATGTCATCTAGATCTCCTAGGAATGTGAGGACAGGGCCAACTCTTCTTACTTCAGTTGGTAATATGAAGCTGGGGGGTTGGTGAAAATGGTAATGCATTATCCTCATCAATTCTAAACTAACAGAAAAAATATGCACACTTTCACAACTGACAGTCTGGTTCCAAGCAGAAAAAGAAGGGATGATACACTATAAAATAAGCAAGAAGTCTCTTAAACCTGACATTGTCCAAATGACCAAAAGAGAGAAACTCAATTCAATAAACATTGATGGTGGTGTTTAGCAGGAGAGGAGATTTCCTATATTACGAAATACATATTTTTAAAATAAATAAATGTTTAAATAAATGTTTTAAAATTTCAAGCGAAGGGCAATATTTGTGGAGTAGAAATGCCAGTTAGAGGTATTTTATGCTTAATTTACTGCTAGCCTTCAAAATGAGTCTGGAAGGATAAAATCCCAACTTAATGTGATTTGGAATCTTAGAGGGAATGGATGAGAATTTTTAAAAGGTGAAACCACTCTGAGTTTTTCATAGGAAAGATATTAAATAAGGCTAAGACTTTATTACCTCAATCAAATTAGAAATTAGAGACCACAATGCCTTTAGAAGTTGGGATGGCAGTTAATGAAGGATTCAATTAAATTGTGCTCATACTAAGCACACATATATCCCATGCACGGGGATGTGGAATACGTAGTCGTCTGTTCCTATCTCTCATTCACCGTACTACCCAAAAAAAGACAGAGAAATGAAATAGATTTAGGCAAAATAATAATGAGTACTTCTAATTGTTATTAGCCTTAGTAGCAATGAAATAATTAGCAACTATATTCCAAGCTTATTATCCAAATTTGTTTTATACAGTTGATATATTATCTTTCTCTATAAACTGTTGAGATACCACTTTTACAACAGAAAATATTTATTAAAGATATATTAGGTGCATAACACTAAATAAAGTTATTTTATATTATCCTTAGTAAGACATAAATTAAGGGACTTGCAAAGTCACAAAATATATCAGAGAAAAAACTGAGATTAAAAATTTAATTTCCTTCAAATTTCATGATTTAGTTTTTCTTTACAAACATTATTATTGATATAATAGAGATACGAAAGTATTTTCATTTAAAATACTACTGTAATCAGAGAACACTGGAGAATAAATTATCACTGTACTTTACACATAGTGTGTCAAGTTTATTTCACTCCTTGGATTCTTCAGCATATATTTATATAATGCTTTCACCAAGGACTTCCTGACTTAGTACTATGGAGTGCAATCTGTGCTAGACACTAGGAGGAATAATTCAATAGGGAACAGCAGAAAAGAAACCCGGATACATAGGATATGTAAAGTCATTTGCTGGAGTTTTCAAGTGTTAAGGAGGAGGAGCTTTATCCCAGAATATAACGTAACATTGGTGAATTTAATGAAAATAAAATTGGAATTAGAAATGTGAATCTGGGATAACATTTTGAACATTAGTGTTGGGGAGAACTACGGTACCATTACAACAGTAGCGAAGTTGAGAAGACCTCTGCTCTACGGAAATCTGATGAGGTGATTCCTCCTTACTGTGAATATCTCCCTGAATGTATTACTCACTTGGTAAAACAATTATTTGTTTATTTGGTAAAACAATTATTTGTTTGTAAGTCTGCCTCCAACCCCAGCCTGTGAGGTTTTGAGTACAAGGAATGCCCCATCATCTTTGTACTCTCCAGAATACAACTTGGTACCTGGCATTCACTAGATCCTCAGTAAGTGTTTGTCACATGTATGAGCATAAATATAGGCCGAAATGTCTTCTGAGGCATGGAGAGTGGAGAAAGAGATTTCAGTCATTCTACACAGAGGTGAAATAGTACTTAACTGTGACTCTAGCCACTATCTGGCACACAGAAGTTGATTCAACATTTCTTACAGGAATTAACCTATGTATGAAAAAAATGAATGAATGAATGGGACAGTCAGTTCACTGCGGGAATAAAGATATTCAGAAGAAAAAATGGGCAAAGTGTCAACTTTGGAAAGTACTAAGCTAGAGGAACAAGTAACGAACTAGAGGAAAAAGAGCAGCCAGGGACAGGTTTCCTGATAGGCTCGGATAAGCAACAGTTAAAAGAAAAAGCAAGAAAAGGGAGTGTCGTAAACAGTAATAATGTGTTGCAGTTGCATTTCCAAAGCACTTTCACGTTATTTCATTTAATTCTGACAACAGTCCTGAGAGATAGGGAGAATAGGTATTATTATTCTTGTTTTTTTTTTTTTTTACAGAGGAAGCAGCTGAGGCTCAGAAAGGTTAAGTGACTTGGAGGAGAGCATTTCAAACAGAAATATTTAACATTGCCAAATGCAGAAAATAGAATAAGGACTGAAAAGATGTCACTGAGTTTGGCAGGCAGTTCACTGGAGCCTGTGCAAAGTGAGGTTGGGAGCAGGGGAAAAAGAGGTGGAAAGGGAGGTTGATGTTTTAAGAGAGAGGTTTAACACATTACAGATAAATAATATTAAATCATATAGTATGACATATGTGATAATCACAAAGGTATCCCACATAAATTACACTGCATAGGTATCAGGATGGGTTAAGACTTAGGGAGAAGAACATCTTCTCTTCTTACCCAAATGGGCCACTTGCTTCCTGGAAACTGATTTTTGCCATCCCTTAAATATGTGTGTGCACATGAAAAGTTAACTGACTTTGAATTATTACTTCAGGATTTTAAACACTATCCGAGTAAGATACTCTTGATCAACTTCTAACAAACACTGATTCCCTCTATCCCTTTCTTGAATGTTCTCCATTCAAAAACCAGTGTTGAAAATATTTAGATGGAGTAGAGGCATGAATGCTATTTAACATTCCAGCTCTTCCAAGTTCCCCTCTTACTTGGAAAGTAGCTCCTTCTTAATGTAAACATTAAAGGACCCTGGTAAAGCAGGTAATTCTTTTTTTTTTTTTTTTTTTTTTTTTGTTGAGGAAGATTAGCCCTGAGCTAACATCTGCTGCCAATCCTCCTCTTTTTGCTGAGGAAGACTGGCCCTGAGCTCACATCCATGCCCATCTTCCTCTACTTTATATGTGGAATGCCTGCCACAGCATGGCTTGCCAAGCGGAGCCATGTCCACACCTGGGATCCAAACCAGTGAACCCCAGGACACTGAAGCAGAACGTGCGCACTTAACCACTGTGCCACCGGGCAGCCCCAGTAATTCTATTTAAAGATAAATTTTTCCAGGTAGTTTGTTATTTTAAGTCAAGAGGACAGGAAAGAAAAAGGAAGTGATGAACCATATGTCTTTGACTTCTCTAAACGGATATGGGGTACTACATGGGAAACACTGGAAAAAACATACACAAGCAAATTCTGGAATAAAATACACAAATAAATTCTGGAATGACTTTGTCAAATAAACATGAATAAATCAAATTTTCTTCTACTTCATATTTCAGTACTAAGTTAAATCTTTCACTCCTCACACACACGCACTAGTATAAGCTCAGGAAAATCACATCTGAAATCACAAAAGCTGTTTTCTATGATCTTCTGAGTCACATCTACTTAAGTTTGTTTAGGAAAAGATGCATTTTTCTTAATATTAGACCTGTCAGCTCTGGAACATAACTTTAGATGGTAAGCTAAATTATTTTTTGATAGGCGAATCATCAACAGAATTGTTAGTTAAATATGATTCAACTTTTTACTCAGTGCTTGGTGATGTGCAGAGTAGTAAGAACAGTATGATTTTTTTTTTGGATAATAGAATGCAATTTACACACTGTTCTTTTTTTTCTTTCTGAATCCAGTTAATGAATAAACAAACCATACTCTGAGGATGTCTAGACATCACACTAACATCTAGATGAAAAGTGACAAATTCAGGCCATCAACCAGCTATTTGAAAACATTTATCTTGATGACATTAAACATCTGGATGTTTCCAAATACCAAGACGTTTGATGTCCTGCAGATAAAACATTCTGATGACTGGTTGAATTTTTTACTTATCTGTTGCATAAAAATGCACATTTGCATTTATATGTCTCTTCCTGTTTCAGACACAAAACGTAATTTTAGCAGGGATGCAGTAGGAAGTCATAGAGAGGAATCCTCAGGCTTTAATGTTTTTGTTGTTATTGCTGTTCTTAACGAATCTCTGACCTAGAGAAACGTCCTTCTTTTATTTCAGTAAATAAAGGAGTCCATCGTCATTTCAACAGTGTATATTAAAAGGTAAAGGATTTGCAAAATGAAATCACCTAGGTACTTAAGCGTTCATCTGCAATGACCCACAAAAACATTGTGAGTGGGGAAAATATAACACAAAAGAGTCTTAATTGATTGACCTACTGTTCAGTTGGAATGCTATATAAAATATTTTTCTCATTAATTCTTTTAAAGCATTTTATTCTTCCTTAGCAAGTTCATTTGAGCCATCCAGAGAAATGACAGGAGTTCAACCTTTCTAATTTGATAATTTTGATATTTCTAGCGATGGTTTGGCATGAGGATGGTAATAAACATGAATTCTATCTTTGCCTATTCATTAGATCCTAATTCGCCTGAATCATTAAAGACTGGCTGGTACAACTTCCCTGTCACATTTTCTTACTCTAGGTCTAATTGAAGAAAAAGTCATTCTTATAGAGGAAACAAGGCAAATATTATTACAAAATAGAATATGTATTTTGATTATCAGCTTAAAAGAATGATTAATGTTCTTTTCAATTCCCAGCACTTTAAAAATAATTCTGTAAAAGCATTAAATACCATTTCTAAGCCTTCTAAATCAAGATTGCTTGCATTCTACACTAGAAGGAGGAAATGAATGTTAAAGTGAAAAATAATTCCCTGAAAGCTGGAAACTTTTACGGCACTAAAATAAGAGACAATGGCATAACACATTCCAGCTCCCGAGCGCTCTACCTTTAGGATCACTCAGAACTGAACCAAAGGCGCTGATGATCACATCGGCTTTCAGCTGGACGATCTGATCTTCATCTTCACTCCAGTTTCCAGCTTCATCTTGCTCTGTCCGAACAAACCGCATAGCAACAATTCTCCCACCTCTTACGACAACCTTCCGTGGGGACAGGAAAGGCAAAAATTCACACTTTTCTTCCTTAGCAAGCTCCATCTAAAACAAAAGAGAACAGAGAAAAAACTTGAAAATGTTTCTTCTCCATTTAATATTTGATTTCTAATTCACTTATACACGCTAAAGTTTATGATGTTTAAATCAAGATGAAGCTTTTGCCTTGAACAAAGCTGAGATTCAGTTATCAGCTATTTATATTTTGTAAATCACTCAGTCAGGGGAGTTCTGAATTGGAGTTGTCACGTCAAAGTTTATAGATCATGGCGTCACGAGACATGTCTCAAGTCTTAGGTCTTGTACGCCCTGCGGCTGGTAGTATGTGAGGTTTCAGACTATAGTAGCCTAGACTCCTTATGCTTTTATTTCTGTAGGTTAAGTTCTCTTTTTAATCATGCCACTTATGAAAATAAATATTTCAGATTATTACCAGGCTGCCCATAGCTAAGCTGGAAAAAAGTCAATAAAGTAGGTGAGCCCATATGTGCAAGTACATGATCAGAATGACAGACAGGAGGAAAGAAGACTAGAGAAACTCTGTGGAACTAAGAAATAAATTTAACATTTATTCTTAATTTTATAAAAATACAAATGAAAATTTTAAGAAGGAGAAACAAGAAAGTTCCTGTTTAACAATTCCCAGTTCTTCCATATCTCTTACGTAATCCATTCTGCCATAAAATGGGACAACCCAGTTTTGTTTGTTTTCATGCCCATAACGGGATGCCTATCAAGACAGAGTGTTAATATTTATTTATTTATTTTTCCACTTACTGTTTTTGGGGGAATCTAAGGCTTTGTCAATGTAATCCTAACTAGTGTGATGACTAGTCTTTCTAAAAAAATGTAAAAATGTCCTACTGAAAAGGTTGACGGGGTGCCAAGTCTTGTTCTTTGCCTCCTCTGGGGAAGATAGGGAACTGTTAGTAGGACCCCTGACAAGTGAGGTTGATAAGGTTGTGTACGTGAGGGTTCAAACGGGGAATTATCCGGGCTATCTCAAGACGGAAAAGCTGATACATAAAGTAACTTGCTCAATGTTAAAACCAAGCCATCCACCTATCTCTGAGCATTCTATCCATAACTAGTGCTTCCAAACTTTGGTGTGCTCGGGAATCACCTGAAGGCCTTGTTAAAACAGACTGCATGGGCCCACCACTAGATTTCTAATTCTGTAGGACTGGGTGAGGCCTGAGGATCTGCATTTCTAACAAATTCCTAGGTGATGCCATGCGGCTGGTCCAGAAGTGATATTTTGTGAACCACTGTGTTATTGGGCTATAGCTGACTGGCTCTGAAATTAGTTGGTCTATACCACGCATTCTCAAGGAAAGTAATATCACTCACAAGGGAGTGAAAACTGATTTCTCTGGGAAGGAAAAATTCTTACATATCTAAATGGTTTACGACACACACCCTCCAAAAGAACCACAGTATATAAACAGATTTAGAGTATATCTATAGTATTAAAATTACAACGGGAGGGTAATAATTGGGGGGAAAAGTCTAAAAAGATTCCCTTGTTAGTGCTGTCCAGTCAATTCCAACTCCTAGTGACCCTGTCTGTGTACAGCAGAGTGGAGCCCTGCCCGTCTTTTTGCACCATCCTCTCATCTTCCGGTGCTATATCAGACAGCGCTCTGCTGCTATTCACAGGGTTTTCATAGCAAAATTTTTGTAAGTGGGTGGGAAGGTCATTCTTCCTAGTCTGTCTTGGTCTGGAAGTTCTGCTGAAATGTGTCCATATCATGGGTGACCCTGCTGGTATTTGAAATACTGGTGGCATAGCTTTCAGCATCACGGCAACATGCAGCACCAAAGTATGACAACCAACAGATGGGTGGTGTGGTTCCCTAACTGGGAAATGAATCTGGGCTGGGGCAGTGAGAGCACTGAATGTTAACCACAAGATCATGAGGGCTGCAGCAAAGACTCCCCAGAGAGATGAAAATAAAAAAAAAATAATTGAGAAACACCGGTCATTACTAGAAACTGGTGTGAATCTATTCAGTCTATATTTTATTCAGGATATTCTTTGAATATTGACCTTAATGGCTTAAAAATTGGACCACATAAACTATTATTACACAGTACTTTCCTTTTCATTAAAAGATTAAGAGATTACCAATATCAAAAATAATAGATGTGTGGGATAGTGTGGGTGGTAAAAAACAGAGCAGTAGATCTAAAACTGCTCACTATTTAGACAGAGAAACTAGAGGTGAGTGGAATTGAATCAGGTTTGAAATCTGCTTCTACTGCATATTGGGCATAGTCACTATCTCTTTGGCCTTCAGGTTCCTCATATGTAAAATGGGGATAACAATACCTAATTATTTGGTATGCGGTATTATTTAAGGTAATTCAGGAATGTAAAGAACCTAAAGCAGAATTTAACATGTAGAAGGTGCAAATAAATACTATTTATATGTAGTTGCAATTCTCTGAACTAACTTTTCCCCCAAAGCATTCTTCAAACTCTTCACTATTACTTAGCAATAGGACTATGATTCCAATGGAAATGTGGCCCAAAAGCAAAGGTAAAAAAAGGAAAGGCCAAAGATGAACCTTAGACTCCTCCTTAATTTTCTACAAATAAAAATGTATAATTTTTGGAAGGCAAACTATTCCTTGAGTAATTCGAATTACAAAATAAATATGGCTCCAGGAAGTAAGATATGCTTTCTGTATCACTTTGTCACATTTGCGTAAGGTAGCACCTTATAACTCATCAATATAACCCAGCTTATTGTGTTTCAAAAATGTCAAGTGATGCTAAATTTTAATGATAATGCCAAACTTGCTTGAATGACGATGCCAAATGTTTATGGTTTGAATAAATCAACACATGAAGCATGTTTCTAATACTACTCTGTGGGGACTTGGAAATGGCCACCCCAAGATATGTCTCTTTGGCATGATGATTATTTGAGGCTACTTTGCAGACAGGAAAGCAACTGAAAAGCAGAATTTACTTACTCTTTGTAAGAGACAATTACATTGTAAAGGAACGCTCTATCTGTAAAGGTGCCTCCCTCTCTATACCAAGAAGAAGAAAGGGGATGACCTTCTCTCTAGAAACTCTTAATCAATGCCAAAGGCAAGGACTTAAATCTGCATTTTGTTTACTGTAGTTGTGTGGTAACCTCCCATGATCGACTCCCCCTCCACCCCCAACATCCTCTTCTGTCTTTAGATATTTAAGTGGTGGTTTCGGCCATTTTGGCGAGTTGCTCGGCTTGCCTGAGCCTCTCCTGTCTATACATTGACAAATAGAAATGGCAAGCAATGGGATGTGTTGGAGTACATGAGGAAGCCATCTGGTGTAAGCCTAATTTGGCCTGACTTTGCTATTTTTTCCAAAAGGGCCTGACTGTGGCCATTGAGCACACATTGTATATCTGCTTTAGATATTCCCTATGGCAAGAACAAAGGCCCTTGAGATAAAGGTGACTTCCCTCCCCCTCCCAACATTTGCATTTCTTTAACGATTAAGCATCTTTCCTTAGGCTAGGAACTGATTGCTGTGCTCACCTGTGACCGCCCAGTTTGAGACAATAGACTTGCCTCCTGCTATGCCCACCAAGATAGCAGACCCACTATCTGCTGTGTCCATCAAGTGCTGTGCCCACAGGGCAATCTTGTGACTATTGTGAGAGGGACATTTCAATCATATGTGAAATATCCTGTTTGGGGGTATATAACCACTCTGTGCACCCCACTTCTTCGGTGCCCTTTCTTCCTTCGGGAACAGAGGCCCCGGGCCATGGTCCTCATAAAGCTTTGTTTAATTTTCTCTTGCTATTCTGTGTCTCATGTGAATTTAATTCGTTCTCCAGCCAGACGAACCCACAAAAGGTAGAGGAAAAGTCTTCCTCACCTACAACTCTTTTCTGTGGAGGGGAGGAATAAAATGCTGAACTATGCTGCACATATTGGGGGTATGTCTCAGACTGATTTAGTTTCTGTGGTGTCCCATTTTACTTTTCCTGTCTATTAACACTTAGTATCTATTATTATATGTAGATACTCTCATATACTTTTTGGCAAATTTGGCATTGAATTTAGAAACAAAAATTGGACACTACAAACCCACAAAAATTTTTAGGAATTTAAAATAAAGATTACCAATGATTTAATGTCTGAACATGCTTTAGTAGTTTTCTTATAAGGTTTTGACTTTTGAGGACCTAAAAACTATATACAGTTACGAATATGAAGAAACTGTATTTTAAAACATCTTCAGTTCACATCATAATTTTCCAAAGGCACCACGGTTGATAACTTGTATTCAAATATTTAGTATTCATGCCAACTATCCAAAACTGCACCGAAGTTTGGGGCTATGAACACTGGCCCCCACATAGATTATTCTGAAATTCTGCTTTTGAAACTTGAGATGTTCTTTAGACTCTAAAACGTGTAAGATTATAGTATTAGGCAACAGACATAAACCATTTCTTGCTATTTTCCTAATAAGTAGCTAGGTTTTCCAGTTTACATAAAAGAGGGAAAAACTTTTAAAGGAAAGATAGGGAGATATCACTTGAACATACGTATTTATTTGGAAAGTATTGATATTACATTGGGAAAAGAAGAACCGAGGTGTTAAGATTTATCTTAGTCAACAGGGAAGTACTAGGAAAATGAGAATTCAAGGTAAGTGAAGTCATATATCAAGTAAAATATCCTTTGAGCTATTTGTGGACAAGAGAGGAACTTACTTTTACTATTTAAGAAATCTAACAAGACAATAATAATAATATTATTTATATAGCAGGTATTCTTTTAAATGCTTAACATATAACTCATTTTAATTTTGACACAGAAGATATGTTATGACACCTATATATTAGCTATGTTTTTAAAAAGTATTTAGTTTCAAAACAACTTTCTCCCTGTGTGGCTCAAAAGGCCAACAACACACTGGACATCATCATGATTTACAGATCTAGCACCCGACCTCAGGAGCTCTGATGCTTTCTGGCCTCATAACCAACTTTATGTGGGACAACCAACTAGTAGTATGTGGAGTTAATGGCCACTAAACACTCATCTCAAAGCAAGTAACAATGGGCATGAAGAAGACAAGCTACCTGACCAGATCATCCAATGGTGTAAGGTTGAAATCAAAAGGCAAATGGTGTCCCTCCTCCAGTTGTCAGTTACAGTGTCATGAGAAAATGATGGACCAGATTGACCAGTGGTCTAGCCTCATGCAGTCAGTCTTAATATTTTATTGTTCAAATTAATCAGCCTTCTGTGCTAAGTAGTTCACAGATGTCAGTGTTAGTGCCTTTAATACCTAATGTTTGTTAGTGAGCATTAATAATCAGCAACTCAGTGAGTTTGGTATATGAACACTTCTGTTGATGGCACACATATTTATTTATTTGTTTGATGGTGCCTGTTCTCATGAGGGGCAACTGGTATACATCAAGAAAACAAACTTCTTATCCTTATCTTCACCAATAATTACTGAAGGAAATAAAGGACAAAGCATCTCTAAGGCTCCATTTTTGAGGTTCAATAAATCGAATTGTTAACTTTCTTTTCACACATTATGAGGAAAGTGAAAAAAACATTCTTCTTAGCTTTGATTTTTACTTTCATATTCAGGAAAGATATGTGGTTGATGTGGAGTGAAATAAAAATAGAGTGCTCTAGTATGCAATAATGATCATCATTTTAATGATTAACTTTATGTAATGTGATGATTTGGTCTGATTAATATTACAGGCATCATACTGTGGAAATTACGAAACAACTTAATTTACTATAATTAAAAGCATGATGTCAACTCATTTTAGATTGCATATAGGCAAAGTAAGCATATGTTATAAACTATAATGAGCAGAACTCAAAACCAGCATACATTAAATTCTAATATGCCAAAGTTTGAGAAACACCATTCTTTGTAAAGATTATCTTCTAATAGATAGACAATTACCAAGTTATCAATTCTATATGAACATGAGGACTTCAAAAATGGTATTTCAAGTCAAAATTGTTTGGTAGTCTGCTTTGGCTAGTGATAATCCTGGTAAATATTATCTTCTATTTCCATCAGTGCTAAATTATTGAAGGTACCAGATGTATCATAACTATACAAGAGTCCCATGCACTGATAGATTTCCCAAACACTTATTAAGTACTTACCATGTACAAAAAATGGTGCTGAGTGCTATAGTTAACAAAATAATCCCTGCTCTCAAAAATCTCATAGAGGCAGACAAAACAGTGATTACGTTGAGTATGATAGTATATACAAACAGTGTACTCTAACGGCACGCAAGAGGGCATTGTACACAGCACTAGTGAAGGTCAAGAAAGGGCAGCCTGGAAAAGATACTCTATAAACTATTCTTGAAGGATGAGTAGGAATTAGTTACTGAAAAGTCCTGGTATGAAACAGATAATCTCCTTTTGGTGAGGGAAGATGAAGGAAGGTAAAGGATTTCATCTCCAGAAAGAAAGAAGCAAAGTGACCTGGTTAAATCTCCATGTAAACACACTACTGGGAAACAAACTACCAATCAGCATTTGCAAGTGGGAAAGCCCTTATCTGTGGAATGCTTTTGGCAAGATGTACCTGTTAATCTAGGATTGCTGTGGTGAACCATCCTGGAAACTAAGGATTTATGGGGCATGGCTCTCTGGAAAGACTCATATAAATTACGTAACTATCTGAGTATAAACTAGGGACCTTTCATAGTTAAAACAGCTTCCTTTTGTGTAAGTGATGGAGCTACCTACGTATTTAGAGACTCCACATTAGTCTGGTTTAAAGCACATCCTGATGCAGCCAGATGAGACCTAGAGAACGGTGTGGGTCCTGCACCTTGCACCTCTCCTTGTTTATCTGACACTTCATTTTTACTTGTATACTTGAAATTATTAATAAAACTTGATGCAGACTATATCTCTAATTAATGTGAGTTTGACTTCACAATCCAATATTCTGGCTAGTTTAGTTACCAAGGAGATGAAGGAGACTAAAGAAAGAGGCAGTAAATCCTGCCCATCCACACTTGATCCCATCTTCCTTAATCTACTAAACAGTTCTTAATATATTTTGTAATTCTTGATTTAAACAGACTCACAGACAGCAGTGGAACGCAGAACAATTTTGATAAGCTTACTACTCCCTGGAATATACAAGCTAATTCTGCAATTATTCTTTTCTTGGGCAAAAAATTTTGTTAAAACCACCTGTTGAAGTTCCTTGTTTTAGTACTTGGTATGGTATTACAGGCAGGCTTCTTTTAGCTGTAAGCTTTTAAAACTGAAAACATGTCTCCATGTGAGAGTTGTACTATATGTTAGATAAACATATTTGCCCCTTAACTATTTTACTGTGTCATTATTGAGCTGCAAAAACCAGAAATGAGTGCCTGGGATAATTCAGAGGCTTAAAATGCTTTTGCACAGGTATCATAAAATACATCTTTTCTAACAAGAAGAGAGTATTTATAAACACTACTCATTTATGATTGATGACATCTTCCTAAATCTGACTAGCTCTTATAACTCTTCATCTTAGATTTTGCTACAGTCAAGCATTCCTGGCTGCTGTTGGAGTATCTCACAAAATTACCCTCTGTCTAACTTTGGAGCTGTTGCAGTACCTTCTTCCATATGGAAATGTCTCTTTATATAAAGTCTGTACAAATCAGAATCTTCTCTCTTTTTCTGCAACCTGCTAATCTTGGATTTTACAACTTTTTATTAGTTTTTACTTTTTATTATATTGCTTGGTTATATTTCCTTTTTTTAAAAATTCTCAGCTATCTTTTAAGAGACTGAAGACTAGAAATAACTGTTTTCAATCTACTTTTAACGTTAGGCTGATACCGTGTTATGATAAAATGACACTTTTTGAAATTTAAATTAAAAATAAAATATTACTTATTTAAAGGTTTTAAAATTTAAATTAAAAATAAAATATTACTTATTTAAAGGCTATCAGAAGCAATTTTGAGGTATATGTATGTATATATTATAAATTATATATTTTAATATTTCATATTCACTTAAGGTTTTTAATGCCAATAAAATATTGACTTATTTAACATGCCTCACCGGTCTGCTGCCTTGGATCCAGCACTGTTCTCGACTTTTTCAGATTGGTATTTTTCAGATACCAAGTTGAATGAGCCAATCCACTTGAAAGAGCTTGCATTTTAATTTGTAGGATGACTATAAAGTAATACTATTCTATGTGATAAGTGCTACAATATAGGAAGGATAAGGAGGTATAAGATCTCACAGGAGGGAGAGGTTAATTGGGAGAACTAAGGAAGCCTTGAAAGAGAAAATGCCATTTGGAGCAGACCTTGAAGGATGAAAAATATCACTTTTAAAAAGAATGACAATTCTTTCTTTCTATATTAACTCATGTATGTTTTTCATTTATTTTTATCTTTTGAAGCATATGTATGACCAACATGTATATTTAATAAATTATGCAAACAAACTGCTTTTTAATATTTTTGATTTATAAGAGAAGAAAGGCCAACCTTGGAAAGCTGAGATGAATACGACTAATGAGAGAGGGGCTTCTAAACCTTTAAACAAAAGTTAATAGAGTAATGACACCTAAAGTTAATGAAGTAATAGTGACATATTGTTATTTAATAAGGCTTGAGAGTCACTTGATATCAGTTTAAAATGTTCACTACTAGTGAATCTGTGTGTACATACATAGTCTTCAGCTCTACAGATATTCTTAGTCAGCATATTGCAGCCACACCCACCCCTGAAATTTTTTTAAATAATTAAGTTTTTAAAATACATAATCTTGAATGGCAACAGGCTTTTGTTAGCTCCTGGCCTATTTACAGTCCCTTTTTTTCTCACTCACTATCTGAATTACCACATGTGGTGTAGAATTCTGACAACTACACCTGTCAGCCTCTTTGATATCCATGTCTTGAATGTAGCAGATTTTACGTCACCAACTGACTGGGGATACGTTAATTGCAACTTGTTTCAAGTATAATATTCGTAGATATTGGCAAAGTTTTCAGTGTAGAGTTTCTGTCATTTCATGAGAAGACAGAACCTTTCCGTCTAGATTCAATATCATTCACATATTTTTCTCTAAATGTTCAAAACGCCGAATTTGGGGAAGAGAAGAAACTTTAAGAAGCATATAGTTACAACACTAATTTTGCAGATGGTCATACTCAGACTAGAACCAAATACTCCAACTTTTAGTTAATTTCTTCTTAACTGTTCCATTCTCCCTTCTCACATTTCATTGAATTTTCACACTTTTTAAAAATGCAGGGGCCAGCCCGGTGGCACAGCAGTTAAATTCACACATCCCCCTTCAGCAGCCTGGGGTTTGCCGGTTGAGATCCAGGGTGCAGACCTATGCACTGCTTGTCAAGCCACGCTGTGGCAGGCGTCCCACATATAAAGTAGAGGAAGATGGGCATGGATGTTAGCTAAGGGCCAATCTTCCTCAGCAAAAAAGAGGATTGGTAGCAGATGTCAGCTCAGGGCTAATCTTCCTCAAAAAAAACACAAAAAAAACAAAAAAGAAAAAGAAGTAAAAAAAAAGAATGTAAACACATACAGATCCTTGGAATGTCATTCCCATGTTACCATAAAACATTAAAGGTATACTTAATATCTTAGTACCAGGGGAGTCCCTAACTACCATTAATTAACGTTGTATGCCTGGGGGCACTTGCGAGTGTGCGTTTGTTTGCAGGTAGCTTCATATGGCCAATCATGCTAACAGGTCTCTGATTACTTTCCGTGAAGAACACCATCCCAAATGATGTGCAGGTGCCAAACGTTGAAGGGCTGCTATAAACATCACCTGTATTAAGTCAAATTAAATTTGTCAACTTACAGAGGTTATTTTCTCAAAACAGTCCCAGGTTCATATTTCTTGTAATTAAATAAAAACCAGAAAACATCAGTTACTTGTAGGAAAATGTATGTTTACCCAGCAAGATGTAGATGATGAAAGTATCGATGGATGTAGCTTTAAGATGATCATTTTATATTAAAAATGTCTGAGGGGAGGCCTACAGATCATGCCACATGGATGATCTATTATGAGGTATGCTGTGTGGTACCAGAAGGAGTCAACCAAAAGGCTTTCACATAGAGACGTATTATTTCAGAATTTCAGTAATAGAAAAAGAAGTTTTGACTAACAGACCAAGAAATCTGGTATTGCCTTTTTATTATTAAAAATAATAAAGTAGCATTAATTAACAAAATAGCTGACCCCCTGAATAGCTTAAATACATGGAAACAGGCTTATCAAAGGTAAATCAGTTACCACTTTGGCAAATTAATAGGGGGAAACCAAGGGTATTAGAAAAGAGTATAGAGAGCCTGTTTCAAATATCACAGAATTAAAGACCTATCACATTTTGCTGTTATTGGGAAATCAAATATGTGAACAATAGATTCTTGAAATATTCTTTGTGTGTGGGATTGTGCTATTAAAATAATTTCGTACCATATTCTTTTCAGTAATAATTAATAAGAACTACAAAGCCCTTCCCCAACCTTACCCTTTAAACTTATCAACTCCAGCAGGTCTGTTGAGTGCTGACCTTCACGCCTCCTTTTAGGGATTCCCAACTGCCTAAAGCATTCTTGCAGTTCTATCTGATCTGTCAACAGCTTTTAATACCAGCATTTTGCGGGATTCTGTTATCCTGAGAAATTTAATCTCACCTATTTAAGCTTGCAGAAAGTACTGGAGGGAATTATTAACAGATTTTCCCTCATCTTCTTATAGGATAGTGCTGAGTGATTGGCTGGTTTCCCTAAGGACCCACGGCTGAGAAGCACTAGCTTGTCAGTAGCATCCTACTTAGCATGTGTGTGAGGCCACCAGGGAGACTGAAAGACATTTGGAATCAGAATTACATCGATATGCTGATGATGCCTCCGTACTTCATTTCATCAAACCTATATCCTGTAGCATTAATGCTTTCTTAACTAAGATGGAAAGTGCCCCAAAACAGCACACTGCTTATGGCTCTAATTAGACAGCTGGAAACCACATTGATGATACATTAAAGCAGCGAATCAGCAGCCTCAGCATCACCAGGGAACTTGTGAAAAATGCAAATTCTCAGGCCCACCCCAGACTTCCTAAATCAGAAACTCTGGGACTAGGGCCCAGCAAGCTGTGTTCAACAAGCCCTCCAGGTGATTCTGACGCATACTAAAGTTTGAGAAATGGTATGTGGTTGTCACTGCTGAATCTATTGGGTGGTGCCTCCTAGATTTGTGGATTAAAACATTTCTGGCTCCAATCATATGGTTCTTTGTTACTAACTATGTAATAACGTACACAGTCGCAAACAATTTCATGTTAAATGTAACTAGTCTTTGTAATAATCCATATTTGTCACAAAAGGATGAGAGAACTTTCTATTGTTCTGTATTTCCCTCCCTCAAAAATCCTCTGAGAATCAGACTGCAGCTTTGGATATATACATGCTGGCATGCCTAACAGTGAGGCCTTTTACCAACAGACAAATCATGTTATACCCAAATGGCATCCAAGAGTCCAAGCCCATTAAACAATACACATTTTTGGGAAAACCTCTAAATGCTCCTATTTCTCAAACTTCACTGACTTTTAAGAAACCAGGTATAGCTGCAGTTTGTATGTACCGGGGCAGCATAGAAAGAATAGGAGAAATACAAAGAAATTGAGTATGATGTGAAATTCTTCATGTTGGATAAAAATTTGTTCTAGGACATATTATTTCAAAACCCATATCTTGAAGTAGATACATGACATTGGACCTCCTCCTGACTTTCCAGTTTCCTAAATGGTAGCACTGCCATGTCATGGGAGTATATATACGATGTATACAAAACCAGTAATGGTTATAGAGGATTAACACTGGAACCTCTACAAATGCTAGCAGTCTCCAATCCTAAAAAAGTATAAAAATTGGCCAGTTTTATGAAATATATGCGTACTCTGATAATGTATTAGATATTATTCCTTCTCTCAGGCTGAGGAATTTGCCTAAGATGAACAAATGAACCTTCAAAGGCCTACCACTGTAACACTGACCTAACTTGGAATGTATTCGCCCTGTAAAGGCTAGAAGCTCTGGATGCTGATTCCCTCCAGGAAACATTCATTCCACAATTATTTGTTGAACAGTTTACATGTGCTATCCATGTGGTAAGCTAGGGAAGAAAAAAGTGGCCAAGAGAGGTGACCATGGCCCCTGCTCTCGTGGGGCTCGAAGTCAAGTAGTTTTAAGACTACAGAAGAATTTGGTTTCTTGTAAGCTCATAATAAAGAAACATCCAAACATCTGTTCTTCTGGTTTTATTA
This sequence comes from Equus quagga, assembly GCF_021613505.1. NCBI lineage: Eukaryota > Metazoa > Chordata > Mammalia > Perissodactyla > Equidae > Equus > Equus quagga. The sequence goes on from NC_060284.1 coordinate 31,423,932, forward strand.
AGCCCCAGATCCGCTAGAGTTCTACTAAGCTCTACTGCAGGCACGTGACATGTTGTCCCACAGGCCCATTGCCTCCCCTCAATACTTTGGTAACCACGGTTCAGCCCAATAAGCTCTGGCCTTCTGACTGAGCTATGCCTGGACTTGGATCCTTTCCATCCCATAATCCAGTCACACTGAATAGTCTCCTCTTTCCATTAGTTGCTGACTAGCCTCCTTGTTCTGAGCCAACCCTCCTTTAGCCAATTCTCAACAGAGCAATCCTTCTAAAATTTAACTCCGATCTTGGTGCTTCTCTGATCAAAACAGTACAATGGTTTTGTTTTTCACTCAATAAAAATTAAAGGCGTTATGAATGCCTAAAAGACCGCACCTGGTCAGCCACATGCTGCTTTCTCTTACTCTGGTCCAGCCACAGTGACTTTTTCTTCTCTTCCCAGTCCAAGAGGCTTCCTCAGTCAAGGGTGAATGTATTTGCCTTGATCTAGGATTTTTTCTTTTTTAGGAAGATTAGCCCTGAGCTAATATCAGCTTTCAATCCTCTTCTCTTTTTTTGCTCAGGAAGACTGGCCTTGAGCTAACATCCGTGCCTATCTTCCTCTACTTTATATGTGGGACACCTACCACAGCAAAGCTTGACAAGCAGTGCGTAGGTCCATATGTGGGATCCAAATCAGCAAACCCCAAACCGCCAAAGCGGAACGTGTGAACTTAACCACTGTGCCACCAGGCCAGCCCCTGGAATGTTTTCTCCCAGATGTCTACATTCCCTCAATGTCTTCATCTCCAGAGAGGCCTTCCTGGGCAACCTTGTTTAAAATGACAAATCCTTCCTTCTTTTCTACCATATCTTCTCCCCATACACACTCTTTTACTCCTATATTCCTATATTACTCCTATATCAATTAACTTTTAATCCCACATTAAGTACCTTTCTTTACAGCACTAACCCTCTTTCAATATACTATCTATGCGACAATTGTTTGGTTATTGAGTGTCTTCTCTCACTAGGTATAAGCTCCACAAAGGCAAAAATTTCTGATTGTTTCACCGCTGTATTCAAATTGTCTAGAACAATAGCTGATACACAATGGATACTCAATAAATGCAGGGTGACTAAACAAACAAACAAACAAACTTCTACCTCTACCCTCTCAAGTAATTATCTGGTCTCATTTTGTGTGTGTTCTACATAAGGTAGAAGAAACAGCCACCACTCATTTCTAGTTACCCCTGCCAATGGAAGACGACTATAACGTAAACTGCAAAGTAAACTGACGTTGCCCTTCAGGGTCATCTTCCCTTCCAACTCTCAAGGTGCAGGTTTATGTAATTAAAACTTCTGTGACATTGCAATCAGAAGAACAATATTTAAAATATTTAGTTCAATGCACATTTCTCAAGTACTTATTTGCTGAGGTCCCTATGTATCCACGGGGATATAAAGATAATTAAATTAGCTCCTGTCTTCTTTTATCTTAGGCAAGTCATTTAACTTCAGCATGCCTGTTTTATTTTTATTTGTAACATGATGAGATTGCACTAACTGATGCCAAAAATCACACTCCAGAATAAACTCTTATGATTATAAAACCACCTCCACCTTGGATTTTGGAAAAAAGTCTGAAAGGGTAGATTGGATGGAGGAAAGCCCAGAGAATAAAGCTGACATGTGAAACCCAGCCATGAATCAGTGGTGACTGTGATATTTTAGTGAGATTAATCTGTAATGTGGTTAATCTACATGTGACAAATTACCTATTGACTATAGTTATAATCCTTGCCTGGTATAGAGACTTCAAATACGTTCAGGCATTCTGAAGCAAATCAAATTCATAATACTGATTCAGATAAAATGAGTAATTTATCTTTCTATAAATACATTTGGTTTTTGTTCTCAGAACTAATACCCTCTTTAAGGCATTATCTTTCTCCAACAGAATTAAAATTTGAGAAGTCTGTGGTCCGTGTACCCAGCTGATGTCTCACCCAAGATTAGTCACCAGTCACCTGTAAGAATGAAATGATTTTTAAATCTGTCATTTTTAGTAAGTTAACTAATTATTAATTCCAAATAATGCTTACATTAGAGCTCTTTTTTAAAAATAAATGGCAATCTGTTGTTTTACTGGCTTCATAGCAGGATGAATTGACTGTAAGTGTGACCAAGGTAGTGGAATGCAGCTTATAAACTTGGTTTAAGGAAAATTCTGAATATCGCTAATTACTACTTTCTCCTAATGTCCATTCATTTTGTGAAGAGTACCTACTGTTCAGGATATGAAGACTTAGCACATTCCACTGTTACTAGTTACACAGAATACTTTTCAAAGATATTAACACTGAGAATAAGAAGCACTTGTGTATTGACAAGACAAATTTCTCATTTCATCCAAATCAGTATTATAAAATAATTTCCTTTTACTTTGAACATCTAAATGAGGAAAAAAACAACTATGGAAAGTCTAGAAATTTGCAAATTTGCATTGCACAATTTCAAGAACATTCTAATGATTTAAACCAGAAGACTGCACACTAACAGTTTCATCTCCTAAAATCTGTTGCATTACAACTCCGTATTTTCTGACGGTTCCATTTTACCTCCTCAGGGACAGCTCTTATATTAACAAAGCCTTTTCTGAAGACGATGAACACGCGGCGGGCTCCACAACGTAAAGCGGATGTTGCACAGTCGAAAGCAGTGTCTCCAGCCCCGAGTACAATCACGGCTCCCCGTATCGATGGCAATGGAGAGTGACAGGCGCACATTCCTGAATGATGAAAGGAAAACCCCATTTTCAAGTAGAGAAACCATTTCTGCATGACAGCTCAAAAGATACTTGTACTCAAAGCAGTGTAAAATTGCATCTTGCAGTTTTCGAGGATGGAGTGTCACTATCAAATTATTCTGCTTCATTGAAAGACAGTTTTATTCCCATTTAAAAAATATGCTCATAAATGTAATTTAATAGTCAGTACGTTTAACTTCTTTTTTCCTTCTAGAAGGATAGCTACAACACATTTTGAAGAGTTTAGGTCATAACAAACTGGAATCAATCAATTAAAATTCTCTTCGTCAACATGGTGATATGTATTTTTAAATTGGTGTCATTAAATTTCTGTTTGTTGGAACAAAAAAAGTGACCCTTATGATCTGGGTTCATAATACACAGCATTTCATGAAAATACATTATTTACATATTATCTTATAAGATTTCCAACATATAGGCCTCTATACATTATATTTAGTAAACTATGAAAATTAACATGCTAAGTTCTCTTTATACAACTGAAGAAGTTCTGAAAACTATTTTTTTGAAGTAGTTAAAATAAAACTTTCTCTCTTTTACCACTTTTCTCTGGTTTTCTTTGTAAATTAGAATAAAAGAAATATGGCTTTCTAAGTGTTCATTTCTCAAGAGCATCTATATGAAGATTTGATGTGCAGATGAAGATTCCTTTAAAAGGTAAAATCCAGGTAGTCTCTATGTGTTAAGTGGTAGTGCATGATCAGATTAAATAAAACTGTTGATAAGATAAATTAGGAAACAGCCCCATGCATAGCATAGACCTATAATCTCAACAAGTGTAATCATCTTGCTTGGAAGAGTTTGTATTTGGGATTACACAATCAGTCCTCTGTAACTCTCAAATACTTGCTGTTTGTACTATGATCTTCCCTAGAAAGGGGTGCAGGCACACAAGCACCCCATTCCCCTAAAAGGAGGAAGATGGAGACAGTACGCATCTTTAGCTGTAAACTTCTGCAGATTGATCTAATAGAGAAGTTTCTTATCTTTTTTAATTTTAGGGAAAAATGTAAGTTCTTCTCTTTTCCACATGTAATTAGATGTTGGAATAGTTGAAGTTCAGACTACTTTAAAAAATATGCTTAAAGGAGTTAGACTATCTGCTTTTAAAGAATATATTGTAACTCCTTTATCACTAAGACAATGACTCTGGTCCAGCCAAAGCATAAAACAGCTTTAGCTTCAGGTTAATTCTCCCTGCAGTGTATGAAGTGATGTGACACAGAGACTACGTACTAGGGTATCTATCAAAGAATCTTTCTGCCTGTGTGGACACAAATCATGTAAGATAAGTGATAATTTGTCATATTTTAAAACAAAAAATAAAAAAAAATAATTCCCAAACTGAAGTTCCTGCTATTTCTTTTAAGAACATCCTCCAGTGTTTGTTAAGGATGCTCTAATGGAAGCAATTTTTCATGATGCAGTTTAGACTTGCATAGAATACAATTTAAAAAGCTTAGGGGCCAGCCCTGTGGCCTACTGGTTAATTTCGGCACACTCCGTTTTGGCAGCCAGGGTTTGGATTCCAGGCGCAGACCTACAGCAAGTATTGGCAGCCATGCTGTGGTGGCGAACCACATACAAAACAGAGGAAGACTGGTACAGATGTTAGCTCAGGGAGAATGTTCCTCAAGCTAAAAGAGGAAGATTGGCAACAGATGTTAGCGCAGGGAGACTATTCCTCAGGAAAAAAAAAAATCCTTATGATGATGTTTGATTGGAAGAACGAACAAATAGATGATTCTGGAAAACTCTTACATCATGCTTTTTTTTTTTTAACTTTATATTGGTGTTATAAAAGGATAAATTTGAGATCTGAACAATATCGTACTGAGCCTGGATTTAACAGAAATTCATAGTACATACAACAACATAGTCAATGTTAAGAATAGAAGACAATATGTTATACCTGGTTTACTGCCTTTGGCTACAAGTGGCAAAAAGTCCTTGGATGTGTAAAACCCCTGGTCCTGCGTCAGGCCTTGGAAGATTTGGTCTTTTTTGGGTTCTGGTAAACCTAAGTAATAAAAATTTATAAAATATCATTAGTAGAAGAAGGGACTTTTCCTACTAGATATTCAAAAATAAAAGCTGCAATCATTAAAATAATGTGGCTTTTAGAGAAAAAAAGATCAATAAGGAAATCAACATAAAAGAATGCACAAAACAAAACAGAACTCCAAGTATACCTTTAATATATAACTAAGCACACATTATAAATCACAAATTCACGCACACATATCCATATACAGAAACATGGATACACACACATATGTATAGTGTTAAGGGGAAAATCAGTTCATGTCATAAACAATAAGTTTCTGGTGTACTAAAGTGCTAAATGTAAAAAGGTCACCACCAAAACTAAAAGAAATATAGATACATATTCTTGAATCTAGTTCTTGAATATGGAAGATCATTCTAAGAAAAAAAAATAGATGAAAAAACTTCAAAGGAAAAGAAATATAGTTTACCACAAAAATTCAACTACTTCTACATTTCAAAAACATTACAAACAAATTAAATGGCAAATGGTTAACCAGGAAAATATTTTAACAAATAAAATGTCTTTACTATCTAAAGAAGTTTCTCAGTTTCAAGAAGGAACATACTAGCTTTTTAAGAGACACAGAAACAACAGATAACAAAATTGAGATAAGAAAAAATATAAACAGCCATAAGCACCAAAAATCTTAAGTCCATTATTAATTTAAGAACTGCAAATTAAAACAATGAGACATGACTTCCTTTCTATAACAAAGAATTTAAGAGAATTAGACTATGTGGCAAGGGTAGAGACGGGACTTGTCATGGTCTATTGGTAGAAATTCACATTGGTGCTCAATTTTTAGAAAATAGTTTTGAATCTATACTAAGGAAACACTAAGACATGCAAATAAAGGTTTAATGTCCAAAAATGGTTAATGCAAAAAAAAAGAGAGAGGGAAAAAGGGTGGAGGAAGACCAAAATGCCAACAGAATGATTAAATGAGTTTTACTTTAAAAAGGAAAAAGACAGACCAAAATACAGGAATTAGAATGAACATTTGAAAAATATGGTATTAGATTGCAATCAAAATATAATGTTAAAAGAACTAGTAGGATACAAAACCCTGTGCATAGTATGATTCAAATTTTGTAAAAAAAAAAGAATATATAAACTATATAATCTAAACTGTGATCATTTCTGGTAGTGGGATTATGGATATTCTATTTTTTTACTATTTCCTGATTTTCCAAATTTTCTACCACATGTATGTACCAACTATACAATTAGGAAATAACTGCCAAAATTTTGAAAAGAAAATGAATAGCAGACTAAAACATTTTTCAAAGTATAAACAAAGCAAATCTGATAGCAACCACCTCATCATAGCAAAGTGGAGAGTTAATTTCTCTCAATTCCATAGACATAAGGGGAAATTTATGGTTTAATTTTATTTACTGTCCAAAACTCAGTCTACCAATGAGTCATTCTAGAGAGGGGTAGTTTATTTTATAGTTAAATGAAGAGCAATGAGTAGCTGCTGATGGACACACAGCGTAATAAGCATGGTCCAAGGATGACTTTGTCATATAAGATAAGGTAGGTGCCACATCTGATCTGAAAGCTGAGGGTGCTTATAGATTGAGAGTGTCACCAGCAAAAATCCACTGCTGTCCCTTCAAATTAATTCAAACATTTTTCTTCCCTGTCCAGCATTCCCTCCCCACCCAAAGATTTGCCCTTTCCTCATAGATTATTTTAAGCCTATTTGTTATTAAAATTATTTTAATTACCTAGGAAAGTTAGGCAAGTCATTTGAGCTGCCTTTGCTTCGGTTTTTTTTTAAACGAGGTGGGGATAAGATTGTTTCTTCATTTTCTGACATAGAGGAATACTCCTTAGGTATATTTATAACGCGGAAACTATTACATAAATGTGTGGTTATTTAAGTAATTCTTTTAGGAAGCCTGGGATAGAGAGTGATTACAGTTACATAAATGTAGCTGAATATGCACTTGAAGACGCTGGTAACAAAACAATTTTTCTCGAAAGTTATTAAAAGATGCCTGTAGTTTAAGCTACACTTGATCCGTCAAACTAACATATACATATGCTACACATCAAGATGTAAATACGGACCTGTCTCCCCTCTCATACCGCTATACCATAGAGATAGCATACGTTCTACAGCATTTCATTTTCCTGTTAAAAAAATCACAAACAACAAGAAAAACAACCTGAAGTGCTATGCCATTTCAAGGTGGTATGATAAGCAAAAACCTTTAAGGCAGATCAAAAACAAGGCACAGAGAATGTCAGTGGCAGATAACAGTTTCACAGTTACTGGCAATAAGGTCTAAAATCCTTGCTTTACTAACTCCTAATCTGAGCTTTTTCACTACTTGCCATGGTTAAGGCAGAGGGGGAGCTTCACATCTGTGATTATTTTCTACAGACTTACTACCAAAATAACTTATCTAAAGAAATGCAAGGCACTCTTATTAAACATACCACCCAAGCCACAGAGATGACTTTTCCTCTTCTGCAGGATTGTTTTATAAGAAAAGAGCTTTGGTAAAATTTAAATTTCATTTTTTCACTTGGACCAAGGCACGGACAAGGACAACTGACAGTCCTGTACTTTCACCCCACTCTGCATTTATCACTATAATGAATTTAACATTTACTGGGTCAGATTCTCCCCGTAAATGTTTAAGAGGGCACATCGGTTAGATGTTCTGACCTATGGATATTGGCTTACAGAGGGGAAAAATGAGCCAGTAACTGGACAGGATCATTATGATTGGATTATCCCTACAGCCTCTTTAGCCACACCCAGGTCACAGGCTTTTAGAGTCTCAAGGTCCAAGGAGCCCTTCTCCCCCCGGGTGACAGGTCATCGTTAGGCCATAGATCAGTGCATCTGAAGCTCTCCTCACGACTCTTGGGTAGTCTGGCCCAGTTGGCAGATGTACCCTAGCCTCTGCTAACCATGATGCTGTGGTGTGATTAGCAACAGGGTCTTTGTCATCAGAAAGAATTGTGTGGTGTGAGTTCTTTTTCTCCGACTTACCAGCTCTGTGATTTTGTGTAAGTTCCTGGGATGGTCAGTTTTATATGTACTTGGCTAGCCTATGGTGTCAAATTATCCCATCAAACACTAATCTAGGTATTGCTGTGAAGGAATTCTGTAGATGTGGTTAATATCTACAATCAGTTGCTTTAATTAAGTAAAGGAGAGTACCTTGATAATGTGGGTAGGCCTCACCCAATCAGTTGAAAAGCCTTAGGAACAAAACTGAGGTTTCCCTAAGAAAGAAGAAATTCTGCCTGGCCCACAGATTTCAGTTTCGCTAGCTCCCACAATAACACAAGCCAATTCCTTGAAATAAATTATATATATTTTATATATGTATATTTTTTATATATGTATATTTATACACATATTTTTATATGTATATATATATATATATATACACACACAAAATACATGTGTTTTTCTGTAGAACCCTGAAACAGTTCCTTAATCTCTCTGATCTACTACTGCATACCTAATAGGAATAATAATTGCACTTCTTTCATAGATGCGAGATTTAAAGGAATATGTGTGTGTATATATATAAATGCATATATGTATGTATATGAAGCATTTAGACCTGGCACACAGTGAATGCTCAATAAACATTAGCTATTAATATTAAGATAGGTTTATTTATTCTCTAGTTTATCAATTCTTTCAAATTTCACACCTTATGGCAAGGAAAGAATAGAGCTTAAATCAAAGTAAAGTATTAAACCTTAGCAAATTTAAACAAAGTGCTACAAAGAAAGAAAAATGAAGCAACCTAAAGTGAAATATGAAAGATAATGAAACTTGCAAATACCCATCTATCAAAGGAAGATTTCCCTGAGAGTAGGTGGCACATTAATAAATAAGGTATGTGTCTATACCAGGATGATTTCAAAATGACACTGAAACGACTTTTTAATTCACCTTTCAGTGGGAAGAAGGAGGTTTATGAATAAAGAGGAATTGGCCAAGATTTGACAAACAAAACAGCTCAGCTTAGGAGATGTATAGTGTTCTCTGTCTTTCAAGAAGACCAGATAGTTTCTTTGTTCCCTTAGGATAGTTACTGCAGTTTTTGGTGTTTTCAGCACGTATTTATACAAAGGAACACTTCCTTAAAAACCTACTGAAAAAGATAATTTTCAAGTTCTCTGAAAATAAGTAAAAATCTGCTTATATTACAGAAATCTAATTTAACATGTGTCAATTACTTATAATCAGTGTTCTAATTACTCATTTAATTCTCAAAACAACTCTATGAGACAACTAATATTATTTCTTAGATATGAGGAAACTGAAGCACAGAGACTTTGCTGACAGTCACAAACAAGTAAGGAGCTGTGCCAATTTCTAACGTGGACAGTCTGCCACCTACGCTGTAACTTCAAAATGCTGCCTTTTTCACGTATAAAATTATAACTAAGCCCTGTTACAATGTGATGCTACACAAGTGATATCTAAATTAATCATTCAATGTATATGTATTAAGTTTCACCATGAGACTATTGACACACTTACAGCACAGAATGTGTCTGTGGCCAGGTTTCAATCTAGAGATACGGAAAGACTGGCTGCTTCTCCAGGCTGCATCTTTGTTTTGAGATTATTTTCCCTAGTACAATTCTTTTCTGAAATGTTTTCCTTCTTAAGTGTATTCCCCTTGGGTATCTGCTGGTTATTTTTCAATATTTGATATTCTTTGAAATATGTATCTCTGCTTTGTTTCCAAAGCACCTCCTTCTGGAACAACTACAGCATAGATAACAGCAGTGTATACTGTAAATTCTTTGTGCTCATACTAAGTTCTGCACAACTTCAGTTAACATTAAGATATTAAATATTCTGTCTCATGTTATCATCTAGTAAGTAAGAGAGGAGAAATGAGCCCTTAAGGCTGAGTCTTCATAGCTAGGGTAGGACGTGTTTAAGAATTCCTCAGATTTTATAATGTCTGCCTGTGTTATTTCACCGGGTCACTTATTCGGTGTTAATTGAATTGAGCAAGCATGTGTGTGATGCCTCTCATTCTTGAAGGCACGCACTTGAGTAACAGGTAAGCTGGAAAGATGGTGATCGGATAGATGTGTCATTGGAGACAGCCTCACAAATCCCATAGGAGTGAAGACAGCACAGAACACTGAGAAACTGCCTCAAGTTCCCAGCAAAAGACTGTGGCTTACAGTAATGGGCAATGCTCTGGTATACTGAACTCTCTCTGCAGGTACATCAATTTTGTTATTTCACACAAGAGCTTTTTCAATAAGAAGATTTTAGGAGACAAATAAAATCCCACTGATTATGTAACTACTCTCAAGTTTACCGGCTGAAAATAGCAAAATGTACCGATGGCAAATATCCTAAGTTTTTCACTTTTCCAAGGACTTTTGTGTCTGAGATCTCACTTTCTTCTCAAAGAAAGAAGCGTGTTGTATGATCTCAGTCCTCATTTCCTAAGCCTGGTTTGGGGAATGGTGCTGCATGAGGAGAAACATTAAAATGTGCAGATTAAACATGGATTCATTAAACAAACTGTCACTGAGGGACACCAAGCTATCTACCACAGCTATCCACCCGTGTCTTTGTGAAAAAAATGTCCCTGTATAAACATTGGTTTTCTTTATTCTTGTTTACTGAATCTTTTTAAAATATCTTAATGCCAACTGACTTAATTCTTTCATTTTTTATAAATATAGTATGTTGCATAAGAGTAAAACCTCTGAAGTCAGACTTTCTGCATTAAAATTCTACTTCCAGGACTTACTAGCTATTAGGACCTTGAGCAAGAAAATTTTTTCTTTCTGGGCAGCAGCAGCTCATCAGAGGATTGTTAGAAGAAGAAAATGAAAACAATATGTAAAGCTCTTAGCATAGACATGAAATAAATGTTTCCTTTTATTTGCATTCTCTCCCTACAAACCTTTGCTTGATTTAATAAAATGATACATTTGGATAGACATAAACTGATGGGCAGACAGGTATTAGAATCCATGAAACTTACATCTTTGGCTAGAATGAAAGGCTGTGGCCAGACAAGGGTATTCTAGTCTCATTCACTCTACACACTACAGTGAACTCAAACCACATATGCTTCAAGACCAGGAAAGCAGCAAGATTAAGACCCTCTAATGTTTAATGTGTCATTAAAATTGGGGCAGTTGGGGGCTGGCCCCGTGGCCGAGTGGTTAAGTTCGCGCGCTCCGCTGCAGGCGGCCCAGTGTTTTGTTGGTTCGAGTCCTGGGCGCGGACATGGCACTGCTCGTCAGACCACACTGAGGCAGCGTCCCACATGCCACAACTAGAAGGACCCACAACGAAATATACAACAATGTACCGGGGGGCTTTGGGGAGAAAAAGGAGAAAAATAAAAAAATCTTTAAAAAAAAAAAAATTGGGGCAGTTAGACTAACACTGTACCTCAGAGAGCAGAAACCTACGAGCCTGGAGAACTGAGTTCTAGTCTCATCATTTCCCCTTTCTAGGTGTACACGGGTAAAATTACTGAATACTATGGCTCTCAAATTCCTTGATTTTAGAATGAAGATAACCCTGCCTGATGTATAGGGCTGTTCTAAATTAGGTAGAAAAGTGCATATAAAAGCACTCTGATAAATCTAAAACAATATTCAAATGTAACTCATTATTACTGTGTTGGGTAAAATATAAAAACTATGGAAAATAAAGACATTTGATAAAGAGATTCACAGTGAACAGTTCCAAAAACAGAAGATACTGCAATCAATCATAAGAAGCCATTTAAATAGCTGTACATAAGATATGTAATTGTAGCAAAAAAATCATAAATATTTATATCTACGTATATATGTGTTTATATACTTATCAGAAAAGGTAAACTATTCCTATATCAAGCCCAAACAGTTGAGATTCAATATGGAAGTAAAACATTCCTTTCATGGATCTAAGCATTCCACAATGGATTACAAAGTTTTTCATCTGTCACTTAAAGATCAGTTACATGACCCAAAGGATTTACATCTTACTTCCAAGGGACAACCGTGCCATATGGGTTATCATTCTAGGATCTATATATTGATTAGAAAGAGAACAGATCAATGATGCCCTGTTGTGATTCTCTTCTCAATAAAACTCTCCATCTTTCCCCGGATGCCTCACTGTAAATACATTTAGTTCCGAGTGTTAAGACTGAATTCAGAAAGAATGGAGCGATTCAATACAACACATATGCAATCAGATCACCATGCATCAAAATAGTATTCATTTCATTGATTTTTCAAATCCCCATTAAACATCTGTTTTGTATAACTGCTGTCTAGTTTCTCTCTCCATGTGATCACTTGCATTAGTTGTGTGTATCACACAATCAGTTAGAGCCTAAAAAGATGAAGACTTTTAAAAAATGTTCCGAATGGAGTCACCATCTCAAACCACATCTTTTCCCATCACACAAGGCATTTTTCTATAAGAAACAATAATGAAGCCCAGAACCAAGAGTAATACTGAGTACTCATACAATTTTGAAAATCTGATAGATGCCAAACTAAGATCTTCTTTTGTATTTAATTTATAAAACAGTAAAAAGTTTTAAAAGAATTGAGGAAGAGAATAAAATAAGCAAAGCTGATAATTTCTGCAAAGTTTAGTTGCAAATGCATTTCAGTTTGCTTTTATGACTTCACATAGAAAATATGCACAAGTTCCATCATATCAATGGGATCAGTTCATATAACTTAATATTAGAACTTAATACCAGGCTCAACTTAGATTATGTATGGATGAGAAATAATATAAACAAATTAAAAAAGCAATGTATTCACAAGTGCAACACATACGAAATAAACTCAATCTAAGCAGTTAAAAATCTTCTAGAGAATTTTTTAATCTGTAACAAAATATCTAGCAATTTCATGTAACAAAAAGAGAATATGGTTCACTATGCATTTTTGGTCTCATAATTTTTATTCCCTTTATACATCTGGAAAAAAATAGATTTTATTTTAACTAATAAAATAGTGCCCAAAAATTCAAAGATGGACAAATATTCTTGAGTGTATTTTACTTTCCTGAAAAATAATTTCTATATTCAGGACCCATCTTATCTATTGTTCTTTCTATATAAAGGGACATATGAAATAACCAAAACAAAAAAATGTTGGACAGAAAAAGATGAAGTATTTTTCTTTATACTTTTGCAATATTCCAATTTTCTTATAATTAGCAGAAGTTATTTTAATAATTAAAATTTAATTTTAATATAAACATAAGGATCTCATTAAAACCCCTCTTCTAGAAAAGATATATTCATGTAATTTCCTATTTCTGTCACAAAATTCTACCTATTTCTTTGATTTTTGGTATTATTTATTAAACTGTGCTTTATCTCTCGGGCCTTTTCTCTTTTCTTTATATCCCTCCCATCTCTTTTCTCTTTTCCTCATTCTCATTTGGCTTCTGCTATAAAACAAATTCCTTAAATTTTAATCCTCACATCATGGAGTAAGGGTAAGCAAAAAAACTCAAACAATATGCCCCAGGCAAAGTCTTTTTTCTTAATGATTGGAATTTTTAGACGGTGATAGGAAATTACTATTTAGGATATGTAAGTATACTATATTCCAAAGGAAAGAAATCATTAATAATAAAATACTAAAAAGGAACAGTTATATTACAAAATAAATCTACCAGGCTTACAAAGAAAACAAATTTGCAACAGCCACCTGCTGTGGAGATGAGGCAGTAATCTCAACAGCAGGAAATAAAAGGGAAGAGAGGAGAAAAATACAAAAGCACAGACATTAAAAAAGTAATTAAAACACTTATCTCCATCGACATACATAACGAAAAAAACCCTCAGCCAACCACCTAAAAACATACTCTATTGAACTGCACAGCAGGATACAGCATTAAAGCTGCCACCATAAACACACATTCTGTAGAAGGGAGAAGACCCCTTTAAAAATGTCATCTTGAAAGTATTACTAATGTGTTAATCACCAGTAAATGTACCATACATTCATTGTATTGTATTAGTTACTTTCTCAAACGTATTTTTAAAAATTGTACTTCTACATTTTTTTATTCAAATAAATTCTTAAATACAGGCACGGCTAACCTCTTTGTTTGTAATTGTTCTGGTGAATTTTACAACCATATTGTGAGGCTAACATATTCTGTATATCAAAAACTTTATGTAATAATTTTTAACATAACATGAATTTAGATAATGCAGTTAAACTGTTTCCATTAACGCCAAACTAATCTTTGCTCTGGTACTGGAATAAAATGAGGTAAAACACGACGCAAGAGTTAGGGTCATGGACTAAAAGTGCAGCGAAAGCTAAGAATCATTTTGAATTACCCAAGTTGCTCTGGCCTTCAGAGCTCTGCAAAATGAAACAATGCCAGCCTGAGGAAGCAAGAGGCAGGCTTTAAAAGAAAGACCACGCACCAAATGTGCTTGGTGACTCTCTCGACTGCGGGATCTTGTTTTCTGCATCTATGTGGTTCTCCCCCAGCACGTGTGTGAAACAATGGAGAGCGGCTTCGTTCATAATTAGAAGACCTCTAATGGACTCCTGACTCTGCTACTCACTAGCTATGAGCTACAAGTTCATGCCCGAGTCATTAAACTTTAAACCTCAGCTTCTTCATTTTTAAAATGAGAAGAGTTAAAAAAATGTATTTCCTAACAGAATTTTTATGTGGATGAGGAAGCACAATATAACTCTATATACTTGAAACAAGTTAATTTTACAGGTAAAAAACGCAATTCACAATGATAGATATTGGGATACTACCACATAATTCTGCTATCTTGCAATGATATTCACAACTCAGTGTCATGTCACTTTAATTATGCATTTTTCTCTTATACACAAATGATACATTTCTGTGCAAATGTATTTATCTTACTCTAAATCACTATTGTAATTTTATAAATTTTACAAGAAAATACTTATCTTAATAGATTTTTTCAAGAAACGTGTATAAGGAAAATATTAAATTATTTCCATGCTTAAATATACTTGGAACATGTTTAATATTACACGTTGCTGAGTAAGATTCTTGAAATTTGAATACTTTTCTAGGAATTCAAAAAATTCCACAAAGTAATCTTTGCAAAAGACATTCTTGATGGATAAACATTAATTTGAGAAACATGTGCTTGACCTTGAACCTCAGTTTGTTCATCCACAAAATAGGTAGTTTATCTAGAAATGAAGTCAGAAGCTTGCCTGGGTTTTTCAAGGAATCCAAGACGATCAGAAAAGTGTATCTTTGTATATGAATGCATTTTATTGTGCATGTGTGCAGAGGGTCCATACCTTTCATTACATTCTTACAGGACTCTGTGACTCAAAAACAGTGAAAGAATCACATTCACCAAGATTACATCAATTACACTGTACCATTTATCCAAATTCCATTCTGAGTGCCCAGAGTGTGGTCATAAAGGCCAGGATGCAACGTAATTATCCACACCTGACAAACACTACACACCATGAATGATACCAGTTTATATAAGAATGTGTAAGTATATTAGCCCTGGTATAAGGGAAAGTAATGGTTTTGACATCAGACATAACTATGTTCACATCACTCCTCTACTATATATTAGCGGTGTAACCTTGTATAATCGGTTATTTAAATTTTAAGCCTCAATATCTTTATCGATTAAACCTGCCTTCCAAGGAGATTAATTGAGATAATGTGTCTCAATAATATGATAATTGGTTAGCACGGTTACTGGCATACGGTAAATGCTACTAAATGAATTGACTTTTATGTATTTTAAACTTTTAAAATCCTATTAATTTCATATTTGTACCTTTCTTGACATTTTTCTTCCTTGATATTTAATACAATTTTAATATAAAACACCATAACCACCACCATAACAGCAACAAAAACTACAGATAATTTTTTAAACTTAGTGCCAAGTGAAATTTCCTTAAATATTGGTAATTAATCATATGGATCTTGGCAGGTTCAATGTACATTCATTACGTATCTAGTTCTGAAATTTTTGTTACATAAAAAAGTCAAACAAAAATACAGTCTCTCATGTTCAACTTTCAGATCTGGATACCAGCTGTGATTTTTAATTGTGATTAAGACCAGTTGGAAATAGAGATCTTAGATGTTTCATTTATTTAACTACTTAAGTCATTAATATTTATTGAGTGCCTACTATGTGCTAGCTAACATGTTAGGTGCTAGGGATACATAGATGAATAGCTTCCAATCTAGTGGGAGAAGGGAACATAATCAGAAACTTAGAATAAAGCAGGATAAGTGCTACAATAGAGGGATGCATAGGTGAGTGCATCTACAGGAACACTCACCTGGACTGGAAACCATGACACTCAAGATTCATCTGGAAAGATGAATGTTTCCAGTGATAGAAAAAGGTGAAGAATCAGCAGCATATACAAAAGTCTGAAGGGCTAAGAGTCCAGTCTGACTAGAACTAGGGTGTGGTCAGAGGAGCAGACAGGAAGGTACAAAGAATCGCAAACTTTAAAATCTGACAGATAGGCAGACACCAGACCACAAAGGACCATACAAGTCATACCAGGGAGTTTAGATTTTACACGAAGAGACATTGCAGAGAAATGATATAATCAGCTTTGTATATTTAACAAGGATGAACTGGTACAGTGTGTAGAATTGATTTGCAGGCAGTGAGAATGAAGGAAGTAGATCATGCAAGGGGATGCTGCGCAAGTCCAGATAAGAAAGGAGCACTTACCCTGTACTTCTCTCCCTGGATTGCCAGTAACCTCCACTAACATGGCATTGCAGGGAGTGTCCATAGCCTCAGTATAAACACAGATTACCCACCCGGGGCAACAATTTCACTCAAAGATAAGTAATTTAAATTACGGTGTTTATATTAAGACAAATATGGATATCTTGAGGGATTAAATGCAAATTTTGAGTGAAATTTTAATACTTCAAAGAAATTCTGTATATGGCATTTGAAACTGTGCCTCCGGATTCCCTAGAGGTATGTTTTCACTCTCTTTTCCTGTAACTTTAATGGGAAAAAAGGGGACATGCACTTAGATACTGACAATGGAGATATAGGGAATAAAAACATATCCTGGAGATATTTTATAGGATTTGGCAGCTACTGGTCATAGGGAGAAGAGGAAAAGGCAAGGTCAAAGCTGAGTCTCAACTTTCTGTCTCAGTGGGTACCTCAATATTGTGTGCTGGACTGTGGGCCAGTATCATGGAAGGGGAGCAGATCCTAGGGAAACAATGTTGTTCCATTTTGGACATATTTAATGGAGTGTGGGACAGCCAAGAAAGTTGTTCCAGAGGTAATAAACAGGTAAAAACTCAGGTCTGAAGCTCATGAGAGAAATCTTGTCTGGACAAACAGATTTGAAAATTATCAGGAAAGAGATGGTACTGGAAGTCATGCATGCTAATGAGCTAATCCTAGAGACAGTGCATGAGGTAAACAGAATAGGAGGCCATGGTGGAGCTCTAAATAACATACCTACATTTAAAGGAGGAAAGAGGAGGAGGAGCCCAAGTGGAAACTGAGGAGGGATCCCGCAGGAGAGCAGGAGGTATGCCTGAAGCCAAGAGAAGAGGGGTATAAGTTGAAACTTTCTTATCTGCAGTAGAAAAAGAGATACAAAGTTAAAAAAAAAATTATCCAGTGTATAAAAATATACACTATAAAGCACAAAGAAACAGGTATTCAAAAGAGTATTTTTGATTTTAGGACTCATCCTTCTTGAATTTAATATAGTAACAAGGCCATTGGCCTACAATTAATTTTAGAAATAATATAACCAAAAAAAAAAAAAAAAAGAGGGGCCGGTTCCGTGGCTGAGCAGTTAAGTTCACGTGCTCTGCTGCGGCCGCCCAGGGTTTTGGGGGTTCGGATCCTGGGCGAGGACATGGCACCACTTGTCCAGCCATGCTGAGGTGGCATCCCACATGCCACAACTAGAAGGACTCACGACTAAAAAATATACAACTATGTACTGGGGGGATTTGGGGAGAAAAAGCAGAAAGAAAAAAAAGAAATAATATAACCAAAAGAGACTTACTGAGAGAGAATATAAAACAGAACAGAATCAAATTCTCAGAATGAGAATCAATTTAAATGAGGCAAATCAGAAGAGGAAATGGAATAAACCCTATACTGATACCCACACTGCAAGGTATTCTAGTGGTAAGGCTAGACAAAGCATGGAAAGAAAGATTTTGCCAGAGGAGAAATATATCACACGCCTTCCCGGGAATCAGTATTAATGGAGAACATATCCACACTAGAGTGCTTTCTTTTAAGAAGAAAGAATTAGTCAATAATGGCAACTCTGCATTAATTAAAATGTGAGTGGATAATACAAAGTGGATATAACTTAGCTTGTGCAGTATTTGTTTGACTAAAAACAACCCTTAGAAGAGCTTCTTTGAAAACTGAAGCTTCTGAATTAGGGAGGTGTTGTTCCCCCGCTACCGGGTTTGGAAATCCTGCAGAAAGGCACATTCATGTGTGGTTCACCCGGCAACAATTTTCTGATCTCTGAAAGCAAAAATAAATAAAGGCTCCTGGACAGAAGAAATATATGGCCAAAGTAGTGACACCTAGGTTTGCTCGCAGTTCCCTCACCTACTAGCTGTGTGATATGTAGCAAATTAGCCTAGTCCCTGTGCCTCAGTTTCGTCACCTGTAAAACGAAGCTTTTAGCACCCCTTCCCCTGACTCTTGAATCAGGAAGCATTACACAGACATGACAAATTTAATAATCATAATTTAGTTTTATTATAATTGGAGCCCATTACATAGGTAGTCTCATCTTCTCTTTTCCTACTACTAAGTGAAGAAATTATAGTAACAATGGATGGTGGATTAATCAGGGAAATCAAATTGAGATTCTGGGTTGCTCTTGGAAAATTATTTAAATTCCCCATGAGCTATACAATGTACACACATTCAACAATTAAATTGTATTCAAAAGCACCTGTACCACTCTAACCATAGTATATAGAGCTATATTTGACAACAGCAATAAAAATCTCACATTTTTTTAAATCAATGTAAAATAATGAATTATATCACAAACACATTTGGATTAACGAACTGAGCAGTCAATGCTTTGATAATTTTGTTTTCCAGTTTCTCAACAGGTGATTTCTGTTCTGATATATGATTTTAGGGCCACTTCTTATAACTGTAAATATTTTCATATTTTTTAAGTCATATTCTAATGCTAAGCTGGTTGAGTCCTGCTTCTTAGAGCATGGTGTACATAAAGCCATAGCAATTTAACGTAGTCCAATCGGTTTTAAATTCCAGCCACAATTTAGACTCTTTTGCAAACCTAACTTTCTGCCTTGCCAATGTATTCTACAGATGATAAAAAAAGAGAGAGAGAATGTAACTGAGAAGATCTTTTTACTAACAACTGTCCTAAATATAGGCTCAACTTCATATTAACTCAGTGATAATAAATATTTTAAGAGTTTACATTTGTAGAGTGTTTCAGTACTTAAAAATATTACTTGTATATTAGAGCTCCACAACTCAATGGGCTAGATATCTTTATGACCATTTACAGACGAGCAAACTGAGGTTCAGGTAGTCAAATAAACTTTCTAAAATCTCATAGCTACTTAGTGCCAAAGCCAGATTCAATCCAGTAAAAACTCACGCACAGCGTTTCTTCCACCATTACATAAAATATATATTTAGGATAGCATATAATCTTTATTATTAGAGAATAAAAAGAAGGAGCCTTAACCTAGTCTTTGAAAATGTAGCGTACAACGATCTATGGCACCTTAAATTTTCTGAATGCTAATATAGTAGTTTTATTCACAAGAAAGGAAAAACATGCTTTAAAGATTAGTAGGCAATTATTCACGTATCATTCCACCTACGCTACATTTTCAAACGATTTTAAGTAAACTATGCCTACTTAAATTTAAATGATGTCTCATAAAAGGATCTTCTAAGCACTATTCATTTGTTTAAAGCACAGATCTACAGTGACAAACCTATCATCAATTCATTTCGATGAAAGGGTAATAATTAAAGCGTTATTTTCCTTCTTTCACTACAAGTCGTTTGACCTATGTTAAATCAACTATCAAATTTTCATTCATTATTTCTACATGGAGGATTCTGCCAGCTCAAAAAAGTATAAATCTTCATTTGTCAAATGTAAACCATACCTGTCCCAGTCGCTATCAGGGCTCATAGCCCTTATCCCCTAAAAACAGCAAAATATTGTCAAGTCACACAAGCTCCCCACAGCCTCAGATGACCCTGGAATCGATAATATTTGTAATGTGTAAGTGCACGGTTAAGGAGAACAGACGGCAAGCGCTGTCCTCGTTAACCACATTGAGCTGTGATACTACAGCCAACTCCCTCGTGTGGCCCGTGATCAATTTTCATCTCCTGACCAAGAAGAAAAGAATACAGACTCCTGATTCTGGATTCATCTTGAAAGCAGATTATAGATTTGTATGTCTGCAGTGGGAATGAAAGATTTAATTCAACTGGCATTCCAGGAAAGAATACATCTAAACTATCATTCCTCCTCATTACCCTCTCTGCTTCCAGGGTCCTCTATTGACAGAACTAAATACTGAAAAATGAGTATGTAACGGGTTAAAAAGCAAAGCTATCTTTGTGGACATATAAACAACTGACTACAGAAACAGATTCCATAGTGGCTTTGTTTTATTCTACACTATTTAAGGTGGAATCACTTTTTCTATCTCTAATTTCCTTATAAAGACTTCAATTTTGTGCTACGCTTCTTCATGTGAAAATCTTTATTTTTAAGCAGTTATAGAATGCATCATTTACTAAAATCATGATTAGTTGTTTTCAAATGCATATATCCAGGTACACTAGTACATTTTGGGGGCTTTAAAATGCAAATTGATTTTAATGTGAGAAAAAGAAGACATCACCAGTTTTAGTTTTATATCTCTATACACGTCTATATATTTATATATGCACATACACATATATGTTAATGCATTTACCCACTAATGCAGGCATACTCTTATTTTTCTATAAAGAGAAGTAAGATATTTTATTGTCAAAAGTAGAGTATATATAAGGTGTTCTAGGAGTTGACAGAGACAATCCATGCAACTGTAATTTGAAAATTTTATAATTACCATAAAACAGCTTTTTCAATACATCAGACAAAATGTCTCCTTCTATATCATCACCATCATCATTGTGGCAAACAATTTTTGAGCATTCACGATGCATCATATACTGTGCTAGACAAAAATGCAATACGGTAGTGAAGGGGATGGACCCCAGAGCCAAAGCCTAAACACAATTTCCAACTCTGCTATTTTCCAGCTGTGTGATCTTGAGCACATTAATTTACCACCTTTACCAGGGTTCTCTCATCTATAAAACAAGTATAAGATCTTTAATAGCACCAAGCTTATTACAGTTTTTGTAATGAGTAAACGGGAGAACACAGGCAAATGTAGAAATGTTTGTGGCACTTAAGGGGTACTGAATAGGTGCTGGCTATAGTAAAATGTATTCTGGTTGATTCATTCATTCATTCACTCATAAACACTTATTAAATGCTCCCCATGTTGCAAGGACTTTGTTAGGAAACAAAGATGAGCAGAACACTTAAGAATCTGATGTTGGGAATTGTTTCACTTTTGGGCATCAGCCTTTTTATTTGCAAAATTAAGATACTAACTATTTGTCTTGGAAGAGTTCTATAAGGATCAAATGAAATTAATTATGTAAAGTGCCAATCATAACACCAGCTACATATAGGGGATGGTCAATAAATGTTTATTTATTAAAGAAGTGGATGGATGGGTGGATGAGCGGATGGGCGGATGGATATACGTTATACTTTTGGTCAGAGAAGAAATAAGAGTGAATCAATCAGGCATCAGCACAGAGAACAGATTTATAAGTAAAATTAAAATATTACCAGACTAAAAAAATTGAAATATACCAGGTAACTTAAGGTTTTACATAAACTCTTGGGGAAATAAAAGTACATTTGTTCTGTTTCCACCAATACAATAATCAGCATCCAGTGAAAATGTAAAGGATATATACATATATGGAAATATATATATACATATATAAAGGATATGTAGATATTCCTTTTACAGGAGCTGTCTTATCTCCATTAATTGTGTAACAGATTCACAGTTCAAAAAGCCCAAATTTGGCAGTGGTAGACAACTGATACTCTAAAACCAACAAAACAGGATATGGTGCTGTTCATGAAGCAGGGGTGATTTATTTTATCATTTGATTTTAAAATATTTACTGTAGCACTTGAAAATTTGATTGGTTTGAAAAGTCTCTGAAAAGAAACCACAGAGGTAGGAATCACGTTGGCATTTTTATTTTAAGAACAATGACTGCCTTGGCCAACAGAAGTGAATTAGTAATGAAATCTATTTCTCTCTGTGGATTTTAGTACTGGGAAATTATATTTATTCTGTCTCTTAAAATGAAGATTAATCAGATAGTTAAAATATATATTGATTTGAAAGGACAGTAACAAAAATGTGCCAAGCCACTCCAATCCTGTTCCGTGGACACTCAAAGCTGGTCAGCTTTAATGAGTTGTTCTATGAGTGTAATACCACCAGCCATTCAGTTTTTTCCATAGGTAATGCCATGCTGAATTTAGAGGTATAAATGAGAACAAAACCAAGAGCGTACCAGCATCTTAAATGGTAAAGAAATTAGTGAATATTAAACCTAGTCAAGTGGTAAGTGGAAAGATAAACCTAACAAGAGTGTGTTCAAGTAAAAGACATCCAGAGTCAAGTGGAATAGCATGAGATTCAGAGACCAGACCTAGCACAGATTGACAAGGGGGCAGGAAAGCAGAAAAGAGACTGGAATTCAGAGCAAAATAAAGCAGCTCTTCTTGAACACTGACTGGTTCAGGGAAGCTATTATGAAACTAAAAACATTTCTTTTAGATATCTTAAAAGTACTATACTGATGAAAAAAATTGCTATAAATTTACTTCTGTAAACATCAACTTACATATAGAACTTTGGGAGACTCAACTCATGTGTTAACTGAGGACAGACTTGGCAAATGTGTGTGTATATGTGCGTATAAGATATTATATATGCATGCACACACATTCACAACTACGGTCCACAAGTAAGATCTATATCTATCTGCCTATTTATCTGTCTGTATATTTACAAGTATATGTGTGTATATATGTCTCAGAAGCATTTGTTCATAATAAAAATCACGTAGCTTTACCAAAAAGTTAGACAATTAAGCGACTTATCTGGGCCCCTCTAACAGCTCAGAAACTACTCACAGAATCACCAGCTCTAGCTGCTTCTAGTAGAACGGCCTCTCTCCTTTCCTACTTTTCTTACCTCCTCCTCATCCCTAACCTTCTTTTAGGATAGAAATCCTAAGAATCCATTGACTGCCATTATGCAAAGTGGTTTAAGACGCCCAGATAAATTAGAGAGAAGCTAACCACCATGCCAGGTTAAGTTTTAGCCAAACGATCAAGTCGTTCACCACAAGTTGTTTACAGCTGACGTACCTCCTGATTGGTCTGCGCCCATGTTCTGCCGGTTAGTCAATATTTGTCTGTCACTCCTGGGATCCAGACAAATTAAAGTGAACATGAAGATGAGAGGCCAGGAAGTATTTTCTATGCTAACAGGGCAACAAGGTAGGGCGGGGTGCAATGGGGGTGGGAGTAACAGAGAAATGAAAAGACACAGAAATATTATCCCTATCCTCTTTTCAAAATATATAAGAAAATCTCAAAATGCATCTATTTTTCACCGACGTCTTAATTCCCCCTTCTAACAAACGGAAGTAAATATTCCCAGAGCTTTATTGTTATGTGACTTTCAAGAATTAGTTTATGACTAGAAAAAGCATGAATGACTCATCTATTATCTGAGCCATACTGCCAAATATTTAGGGTGTATCCTGTTTCCACAGATCTCCCCTTATGCATTTATAGTAAGAGACATTAAAAGCAGAAAGGATAAAATAGACCAACTTAATAGTGCCCCGTTTTTAAAATTCAGCATATTAATGCAATAAAATATTGTCTCTGTGGAGTTTCATTTCACATGATAAAAGAAACAAGAAGTATCTGATCAATAAACAGAAAATCAAGTTACATGTTCCCGCTAGGTTGTTCTAACAAGGATTAATTTCAGAAAGGTTGGTGCATGCCTAATGTTGTGGCTTTTAATCCTCTCACACCAGTGGGTCTAAAATACTTGCTATTAGCACTAATGTAAAAAGAATTAATACTTTACATATGGCTATCCACTCTACTCAAATGAAGGGGTTAATGGTAAAATACGCCTTTAAGGATTTAAATGATTCCTCCCATGTGGCTGGAAAATAGCTCAAGTGTTTTTCATTTAAAATTATTAAGATATAGAAACATTATTATCTCTGCAGTTAATATGCACCTCACTGAAAATCTCATGGTCCGCAAAAATTAAGGAAGGTAGCATCCTTAATGAAGTTATAAAACATATATCATTTATTAAGCAGCAAATTATATCTTTAATTTTGGCTTTAATCTATCTTTAATTTTAGCTTTAATAATTATATGGTCCTTCCAAACCCCAGGACAAATTATGCTACAGCAATAGGGTTTTGTCTCTTCTATCTCCCACCCTCTACCCCACCCCCACGGCTAAACAAAGTTGTAATTTACCTCAAGCTTCCTTTCTGTGACTATGCACTTCTCTGAAATACTGAGACAATCAAGGCCAAGAAAACATTATATGAATGTTTTTCCATTAAGAGTCTTGTATCTACTTTTGACATTTTCTTATCGATTAATGTAGAAGACTGAATAATCTAGTGAATGTTATGAATTAGATTTTCCTTGCTACCTTAAAATGTGAAATGATAGAATAAAAAGGTTGAAGCCAAGTTACACAAACATTTTTCCTCCCTCCCTCTCCTCCTTCTTTCCTGCTCCCCTTCCCTTGATTCCTTCCTCCCTTCAATAAATATTTATTAAGCAGCCGTGATATGATAGGCACTGTTCTCTTCTGGGCAAAGCTATCTAAATTTGTTTATATCATATACTAATTTAATGTAAAGTCTATTTGCACAATCAAAGCATAATTTCAGTTGTCAATAGTTGATAGAGTCTAAGTCTGAAACCCTCTTTCCTAAAGAAAAATATTTTACATCTTGATAATACAAGGGGACAAACTCTTTGTTCAGTATGCTCATAGAAATCAATCATACCTCTCTGAAAATGATTAGGAAAGAGCGAGCAGGTCAGGAAAGTCTTTAAGAAATTCTTTATCATTATTCATCCTCTGTAAACACAATGCTCATCACCTATTTCACATAAACTATTAGGCAGTTTCGATCACAAAAAGTTAGCATTTAGGTGCTATATCTAGAAATTTGGATTACATAACATTTCTCATTGAATAACCTAAGGCAAATATGAGCAATGTTTTTCACTGCGTAGCAGGTCAAGGTGAGGAATGAGGAGAGGAGAGAGGACAGCACGCTGATGTGTGACGGTGAGACTTCCAAAACACTTATGTTCAATGCCTGGTCTGCCAATATGTGTCTAAATCTGTTCATTTATTGAATCTATTTTTACTAATTAAAATTACAATTTGAAAGAGGTAGGGTATGAATACAAACATAAGTGATGAATGAATTCTAATTTACAGATTTTTATGCCAAAGGACATGATACAGAAATACGATAAATAAACAATGATGGGTATCACTATCTGTCAATAAACACCACTAATGAGTAAAGGCACAAGTATAAAAAAGAGGATGAAACTAGGTTGCTTGTACATGCAGAGGATAATGGCACAGAGCCGGAACTACAGGCACCAGAAAAGCAGTTATACTATACTATTTTTCTCTGTGTATAGATACAATATCATAATTGTCTTTGAATTTTCATAGCCAGATCATCCTTTTCTCTAACTATGTGACCCCAGAAGAGCCAGAGAGGGCTGGATCTTACTTGCAATCCCAGCCGTCTCTCTCATGGAGCTGATATTCAAATAACTGATCCATGGAAACTATATACAGTTTACAGCACTTACGTAGTTCCACTCATGGTATTGGAAGATAGTGATTTTAAACTTAACAAATGTCTTTAAATGAACCAAATCTTTAAAGTTGATTTCAATTTTTAAAAAAAGTTTTGTAATAAGGTATATCATATGGGGTCCCCATAAGAAACAGATTTCACACTGAAAGTAGGATAATATAAATACTTTCACTCTGCGTTTTCAGTAGATCAAGTGTCTATGATAGCATATGATATTTACAGCACAGTGAGGTGATTTCCCCCTAAGTTTGACAGAGTAAAATCAAATGTAGAAACTTTTCACAAAACCAGAGAAAAGTGAGATAAAAGGTACTGCAAGGATGATTAGCCTCCAGCAGGGGCTTGACTTGTCCAGAATTGCACAGTCAATTAGGGACCAAGATGGGGCCTGGACCAAGTGACTTAATTCTCAAGCCACTCCATCTTCATTAACAATGAAAGCATCATGACTACTCACCAAAATAAATCAAATGTACATCTTCTCCACTCACCAAAACACACACTTTTCAATATTTTTTTTAAATCATGTTTAAGCATGAATATACAGGATTATTTAACATTACAGGTTGAAGAGATCTTGGATATCATCAAATCTCACTGTCTCATTTTAGTAGTGAGGAAACTGAGGCCTACAAACTTTTAAAATCTTTAGCTACTAAAATCTAGTTGATGGCAAAACTAAGACTTACAGATCTTCTAATTTAAATATGCAAGCTCTTTCCACAATCAGAGTGGCCTCTTGTTTCTGCCTTATTTAGTCTATGATGGTTGCCTTTTTTTTAAAGCAGACTTTGATCTACTTATTTTCCCCCCAACTTTATTGAGATATAATTGACAAATAAAAATTGTGTGTATTTAAGGTGTATTACATGATGATTTAATATATGTATACATTGTGAAACGATTACCACAATCAAGTTAATTAACACTTACATCACCTCAGTTACCACTGTGTGTGTGTGTGTGTGTTTGGTGAGAATACTTAAGATCTTTTCTCAACAAATTTCAAGTATACAATACAGTATTATTAACTATAGTCACCATGCTGTACATTAGACCCCAAGAACATATTCATCTTATAACTGGAAGTTTATACCCTTTGACCAACATCTCCTCATTTCCCCCACCCGTCAGTCCCCGGTAACCACCATTCTACTTTTTGGTTCCATGAGTTTGACTTTTTTAGATTCTACATGCAAGTGAGATCATACAGTATTTGTCTTTCTGTGCCTGGCTTATTTCACTTAGCATAATGTCCTTCAGGTTCACCTTTGTTGTTGCAAATGGTAGAATTTACTTCTTTCTTTTACAGCAGAATAATATTGCATTGTATTTATAGTCACGTGTCACTTAACAACCGAGGTACATTCTGAGAAATGTAACGCTAAGTGGTTCTATCGTTGTATGAACATCATAAAGTGTACTTAGACAAACCTAGATGGCATAGCCTACTATATAAGTAGACTATGTGGTACTTATAGGAACCACTGTAATAAGGACCACCATCACATATATAGTTTGTCATTGACCAACATGTCATTATGCAGCACATGACTGTATATACACATACCACATTTTCTTTAGGAACCCTTGTATATTGTTAGCAATAACATAAATTGATCAGCCATTATGGATAACAGTAAGGAGGCACCTCAAAAAATAAAAAATAGAACTACCATATCATCCAACAATCCGAGTTCTGGATATACATGCAAACGAAATAAAATCGGCATCATGAAGAGATATCCCCACTTCAATGTTTATTGCAGCATTATTCACAATAGTCAAGATATGGAAACAACCTAAGTGTTCATCAGTGTATGAATGGAGAAAGATCACAGGCTTTTAAAAATCTTGAGCCGCCTCTAATTTTTCATGTATGCCTAAAAGAACTAGATTAGACTACTAAACTCTGCAATTCTATTTGAATATTATGGATAACTATGATTCAAGTTAACACACATTTAGAAACCTATGTAACACTGTTCTGGTGGATAAAAAAGATGGCTAAGACATGATTCTTGTTTTAAAATATTCATAAATCCATATATCCAACTGCTTACTGAACAGTTTCCACTGGTTGGCCTAGTAACACATCAAATTCAACACATCCAAAATCTGATCCATCATCTTCCTCCCCAAATGTACTCTCAATCCTACATTCTCTTTTGATGAACAGTAAGATTATCATTCATTCACAATATACTTGTGAGCACCTACTCTGACCCAAACACTGTGCTGACTGCTGAGAATCTATGCTGACCAATGCTGAATTGACTCTTGCCTTCAAAAAAAAAAACCACCTGTCTTGTGTGATGCACACACCAACTATCCAGCTTATCAGATAAGAAGAAAACTAGGAATCATCCATTCATGCGTCTCCCTTTTCATCAAACCTGATTTCTATTAAATCACAAAACCCTATTCTTTTCACTTGATAATTTCTCACGTTAGCCTTCCCATCTCACTACCATAGTTTAGGCCCTTATCATTTCTATTTTGGCTGACAAAAACAACCTCCCAAACTGATCTTTCCACTTCTAGCCTATCTTTGTTAGAATCATTCCACACCACACTGGCAGAGAAATTCTTCAAAAATGGAAAATTAGCCAGATCACTGATCAGGTAGTCTTCAGTGTTTAACTTCTTAACATGGAATATAAGGCCCTTTGTTATTTTAACTCTAGTCCCATCTCTCCCCTTCCTTTAACAATTACACTTCACTTCAGACAGACCAATTTGAATTTCATCATGTAGTGCCCTAAACACAGATTCCTTCTCATTACTCCATGTATCATTGATTCCCTCTGATTGGAACGCGCCCCCCTTCCCTCCTTTCCCTGGCTTCTCCTACCTTGTCTTTAAGAAGCAAATGATAAATCAACTCCTATGAGATTTACAGACCAATGTCACCCCCATCCCAAACGGAGATGTCAGATTCCTACTCTGTGAAATCTCTCCCTCTTTATTATTATTATAACCAGTGTTTGAGTCTATTTTATTGGTCTTTACACTGCACTCTAATTTCTTACTTTCTGTCTGTGAATTTTTTAAGGAGAAGTCCCTGCTTTGTCTTTTCTTATTCTTTCTGCTTAGTACACAGTAGGCATTCAATAAATATTAGTCAAATGACGAAATGGTAAATTCAGTTACTTGTTCATTTCTCATTTACTTTCACACTTTTCTCAGCGTCATAAAAGAAAGGTTCCCTACATATGTGAATGATTCATCTTTTTTTTAGTATCCAAGTATCCAAATGTAATTTTAGAATAATGAGATTGAAAATTATTCTAAGTCAAGAAGAGAATTCTTATTCAAAATATTATCTTTTTGAGACAAGATAGGGTTATGATTCAGAGACCAAAGAAACAATACAGAGATACTGGATACTTACTTATTGTTCACTTAATTATTCATACAAACAATTTGGGTATTGTGCTAAAATGAAGATTTCCAAGCATGGTGATACTATAAATCTAAGAATTACAAATATTAGTAACTGTCTCTACCCATATCACTCAAATTACTTAAGTGCTTAGATAACTGTGATAACACAGTAAGTACAGAACTGGTTCATACAAAAAAGAAAAAATATACCCTGGGTGAATGATTTGTACACTACTAAACATAATAATAATAATTTTTCATTTCCAGTTTTAATGCTACGAACAAAAAGAAGGCCTGAAGAATGAATATCCACCACTGCATTAAAATTTCTAAGTTTACTAGAGCAGAGATTTGTTCTAAAATTAAGGCTATGAAAATATTCTTTCTTCTTTCTCTTTGTCTTCTCTTTCTCTCCCTCCCTCCCTTCCTTCCTTCCTTTTTTTTCATAAATGTTCCAAAGACCCAATTCCTACATATTAAATTGGGGCTTAACTATGAAGGAAAAAAACCAAACAACATACATGTTTATAATCCCTACACTTCTTTCTTCACTAAAACCACAAGACCATGACTCCACAGAAGTCAATTTTGAAAACTACTATACAAGAACGCTAAAATAAAGTTAATTGACAATGGGTCATTGATTTCAGGCAAACATATTTTCACCAGGACTACAGACAACTAAGATATGGTGACTGTACTAGACCAGTCAACCTGCCCTATTCATACTTGCAAGTTAGCATTTACAACAATGATTTAATCTTAAACAAAGTTAGTTTTACAATGGAGTTCCTAGACACTTAGGTTTGGTGGATCTTTGACTTTTGGTGGTCTACATGTCCATTGAAAAACATCATTATTGAGGATGAGGCCTGGCTGAGGATAAAACATGCTTTATGCCTTGGGAGAGCAACAGAGTATCTGCAGGTAGATTCAATCTCTGAGTAGGGGGTCTGCTGCCAGACGCTTAGGTAGGAGGGGGTACCTGAGAAACAGGGCTTGTTAAATCCTTGCTTCTCTAAGCAACGTCTGCAAATCTGCAGCATCTTCATCATGTAGGAGCTTGTGAGAAATACAGAAATTCAGACCCCGACTCCAGACCCTCCTAGTCAGACCTAGAAGCAGATCTCCAGGTAATTCAGATGCCTGTTAAAATTTGAGAAGCACTACTAAACCATTAGTTCTCATCTTGAAGTAAGAATAAACCTTTATGAAAGAAGGAAAAAGTCTCAAGCTGCTTTCTCTTGAAAAACTCTCTCAGTTTGCCCCTTGGTCACCCTGAAACATGGGTCACAACATGGTCAGGCTCGTGGGTCTGATAACCACATTAGAACCAAATGGGCAAGTACAGAGAGAAAGAATTTCTGAGATGGTACAGTAGACCCTTGAATATTGCCACTCGAATGGTATAAAAGTCATTACGCTGCTCTGCTTTTTGTGCCACTTTACTGAGGAGAAAATTAAAGCATTGCCTTAGTGCTGTTCTGCATAAGTGTTTCTCAAAGAGTCTATGGTGAGGGATCAGTTTTCTTTATTCCAATCCATTTCAAAAAATTATTTTAGTAAAACAAAATAAAAATAAATTACCAGAAACATGAATTGAAAAAAATAGCAAGCATACAAATACATGCCCTGATAATTTATTACTTGCTTAATCAGACATGAAATTACTCTGTCAAGTTGTTATAAAGATGTCTAAGCACTCACTCTCAGTGTGTGGGCTAATCTCATTACGGACCAGTAACAACCAGTTCAGAGACTGGCACTGGTCTATGGCTAAACCACTACTGGTACTACTACAGATCACACAGAATTTGAACCTAGGTAGCCACAAGCTTCAGAAATAAATATAAGATTTGAATCCAGATAGTCAGACTTCAGAACCACCACTTTCAACCATGACATCATCACCGACCTGTGAGAGGCACAGCTCAGCCTGAAGCACAGGGTTTCCTGTTTATAGAGTGGTACTTAGCTTATGTCAATGAGCCAGCTCAAATCATAAGGCAGTGTAACATAGAAGAAATAATAATGAACTGGAAACATCAGAGCATGTAGTATTGTGTCTCAGTTCTGCAACACTAGTAAGTAATCTCGAAAAAGATGTTCTTATTTATCTTCATTATTTTAATTTTGTTTACATTTGGTGGATGACATACTCCAGACTGTTAGTGGGGACAATATATCACATCACTGGGTAGTTATAAGGCTTATTTCCTTTGACAAAGTTATACTAGTTTATTTCACACAGATTGCTAATTTACAAAATCTAATGTTCTGTAGAAATGTAAGCAATTGTATAGTTTCAAATCAATTAGGCAGTCATAAGATATTTTCAATTCTTTTAGAATTGTTAGAGATGCCTAATAAAATCATTCCTACTTTAGACAATTTGTGCCAAATTATACTCAAGCATTTTATTTATATCAAGATGACAACTATCAGTTTATGATCAAAATGGATATGTTAGTCAGCAGGAGAAAACACAGGGTTATGTCTAAGTCAGTTGCCTTTAGCATTTGGTAATACGTAAAGATAACAAGTTAACTACTTTGCATGAAATTGGAATTAAGCATATTTTTGTACTTAATTGTTCAGAATGTCACATGAGAATTCTGAAAAAGTAATTTACTTTCTTTATAACGTTTTGCATATATTCAATCCCTACTCATGTTTTAATCAATGAAGGAGAAGATAACTAATATTAATATTAGACCCATTGGTCCTAGTTTTATAATGCTGACTAGATCAATAATCCAGCAGCTTTGCTTCTGATCCCTTTGAAAAGTTTTGATTTTCTTCCTCAGTCTTGGTGTCTTTTGTAGTTTTACCTTATATACAAACTCTCCAATTTCACTTAGTTTCTAGGAAATGTATGGGTAACTTTTTTAAATGGATATTTTTCATATGGCATCATTATTTTCTGGGCTTAAAGCCTTTTTCAGTATTGCCAGTGGCATTTGTGTCTCTACTGTTTGACAGCTTTTTCTCATGTTGAAAAATAGATTTGGGGAAGTTAAATCAAATTCAAACATCTGTGATTGCCATGACTGATTCTAAATACAAAAAAGCTGAATGCTATGAGAATCATTTTTAGCCATTCTTTTTCATTTAATTTTATAGTTTGGCAAAATTCCCTAGTATAAGTGAAAAAAACACAGGAACTCTGGAATTATTACCCTGGATCACACTAGGATTCACTATCTCAAGGGATATATGGGACATTAATCTTAAAGTTCTGCTATGTATTGGTGTTTCCATGCCCATTTTTTTTTAAAGGTTTTATTTTTTTCCTTTTTCTCCCCAAAGCCCCCCCCAGTACATAGTTGTATATTCTTCATTGTGGGTCCTTCTAGTTGTGGCATGTGGGACGCTGCCTCAGCATGGTCTGATGAGCAGTGCCATGTCAGCGCCCAGGATTCGAACCAACGAAACACTGGGCCGCCAGCAGCAGAGCTCGGGAACTTAACCACTCGGCCACGGGGCCAGCCCCTCCATGCCCATTTTTAACACATTTACATTTCTTACCAGCAACATTTCAGTGGTTACTGAGAACCATTTGCATATTACCCTTTAAAATTAGATGACCAAACTTAGATGACCAAAATGTATTTTACTTAAGCCTCAAATAGCTTACAATTTCACATATTAGACTGGAAATCCATATTTATCTTTTATACTGTTCACGATTGTATGACTTTTATTAGTATATGCTGTTTCATTCTTCACTGTTCAACATGCGGAGGCCTAATCTTCTTAGCCTTTCTTCATAATTCTGCCCTCATCTAATCATTGTAATTAGAGTTTTCTGGTTCTATTTTGATTATCATTTTTTAATTAAAAAATCAGCCTCCTACTTGTAAATGCATTATAGCTGTATATGAAAACTGAATAATTACATGTTTTCATCCCATTAGGAGACCTACCATATTTACTTCAAACTAAACTATCTAATAATTGGCATATGTATACATCTACAATATAAGTCTACCTAAATTCATAATGATGGCCTTAATGGTGGTCGTGGCGGCACTGCAAGAAGCTGCAGTGTCTTTTGGATCTCAAAGAAACGAGAATTTGATTGAGCATAATAAAAATATTAACTATTTTGGAAATCCACAAAAAGCATAAATATTGAAGACTTACTATAAATTTATCATTATTCTAGGTCCTTTGAGTAATACAGAAATATGATAAGTGCCTGGCACTTATACATTATTTTACATATAATGGGTTAGGATGGGGGTGGGAGTTAATTTGAATACCACGATACATGTACACTGGATTGCACAACTAAGCAAATCAATGGCAAATGATGGGAGTCAAGTTTCTCACTCTTGGGGTAGGAGGGTAGAGAAAAATAAGGAGATGATGCTAGAATGATCCATGTAGTAATAAATTAGAGTTGGAGACAGTAGGATGTACTCATGTTCAGCTTAATATAGATACAGATGATTATATAGGTTCATAGGTAGACGCATATACACAGGTGAGTATACACATATATATTTCCTTACTCTGCAGAAGCAACAATATTGCAGTGGCAGTGAGCATACTTAGCTTCCAGGTCTTAGTTTTTAATAGCATTACCTAATAAAACGAATCAGGGCTCCTTGGAGAAATGGCTGATTCTAGGACTAGGGCAAGAAATACATAATATATACCTATAGTCTCTTGTAGTGCCAGAAATTAAATGCTGAAACACAGACACACACACACACACACACACAATGATGTGATTACATATCAAAGGAACACAAGAGGCAACTGAAAGAACTCCCAATGGCCACAGCTGGGAAAACATGAGCAAGAAAATAAATAAAGTAATATTATATTATAGCCCAAAGTACAAAATAAATACCCATGAGTTTGTACTTATATAAAGAAATAACTGGTAAATAAATAAATGGGTAGATTAGACGAATCTCCATGCAGAATGATTCCACATAGTTTACGTAGACACTCCACCCTCAAGGAAGTGGAGCATGACTCCCCACTCCTTAAGAGTGGCTTACTCATAGTGGCTTCCTTCCAAAGAGTACAAAAAGGTATGAAAGGGGGGAAAAAAGAGTAACTCTATAGTGAAGAAAACTGGCATACACTACTTTAGCCAGGCAGACTAGACTAAGGTGTTAAAGATGGTCTGTTAAGGAAAGTAAAGAGAAGGTTCAGTCTAAAGCGAAGCCGATTCATTGTAGAATCATGAGAAATAAATCTGGAACCATACAGCGTTCAATCGTTACCAGAGTCTCACAAAGTCAGCCACGGGCATTTTGACGAGAGGATTTTGAGCAGGGCCATAAAATACAATGAAAAGAACTATTAAGGAAGACAATTCTAGTTGGAAAGATGAAATGAAAGAAGATACAGAGAGGTTGTCTACAAGAGAAAATACTGTTGTTTATAAGCATCTCGATTAGAGTAATAGACACAATAGGAGATAAAAAGGATGTAAATGATGACAGATTGATTGTAGACGATATACAGGATGGTAATTGTTATGGACTGAGTAGTGTCCCCCAAAATTCAGATGCTGAGGTCTTAACCTCCAGTACTTCAGAATGTGACTGTATTTGGAGATAGGGTCTTTAAAGAGGTAAGTAAGTTAAAACTAAGTTAAGCTCATTGGTGTGAGCCCTAACCCATTACGACTGGCATCCTTATAAGAAGAAAAAATTAAGAACACAGACACACACAGAGGAAAGAACCATGTGAAGACACAAGAACACAGTCATCTGCTAGCCAGAGAGAGGCCTCAGAAGAAAGCAACGCTGCTGACAGCTTGACCTCAGACTTCCAGCCACAAAAATTGTGAGAAAACAAACTTCTGTTGTTTAAGCCACGCAGTCTGTGGCACTTTGTTATGGCAACCCTGGAAATTAACACAGTGATAAAACGATAATTCTTGATTTTGAAGTTTGCAATCCAGTACAATAATTCTGACATCAATAAAAGTAACTGGAAAAATGGAGGAGGGAGTTCACGTGCACTGTGGCAGATGACGCATCCCTCAACACAAATAAATCATTGCCCTGTTTGGGTCATTAAAAAAATCAATGATAAGAAAGCTTTTCCTCTTGACTCCTATACCGACTAGCCTGTGGGTAAAGTGAAGTCTGAGACCACTTATTTCTTATTTGTCACTCTATCTGTGATCCTGAAACATAGCAGGAAATATATAAATATTTGTTGAATGAATGAATTCATATTTCCCACAGTGCCAAGCCCAGAGTCTCTTCTGTTTGTGAGTGCTGCACTAATGTTTGTTGAAACAAATCAGTAAGAAAAAATGTTTTAAGCTCTAGTCAAAGTTGTAATTATTTTTAAATGTCAATGACACCAACATAACTTAAATGAGAAAACAATTATTAAAGTAATGGGAAAATTCATGCAAATATCCAGCTACTTCAAGTACCTTAGTTTAAAATGATTTTAATCTCAATTTAATTTGGAAATGAATACTTTCAATGTCTACAATTGGTTATTCTGAATGACAGGGAAAGAAACAAGCAATGACTTCCAAACTCCTCCAAAAATCTCCGCCAACAGAAAATGAGTTTGCATTCTCTTTCATATTTCTACTTCAGTCTATAGTTTCTAAATGTGATGTATGTATTTCCCAACTTAACCAATAGTCTTGTAAAACAATGTTAAATTGATATCAGTTAGTATTTGCCTCATTTGTACAGGTGAGAAGGATCAAGTCTTACGACATCTTTCTTCTGTATTGGTTTGACAATTATCAAAATGAAAAGACATAGAAAGGAAGCAATTGGAGGGGAACTATAATTCCTGAAATATATAGTATGTGCCATGTATTTTCTAGGTGACTTACACTCAATTCCCACAGCATCTTGGTGAAATATATTATTATTTTTAATTTAGTTAAGGGAAAACTGGAGCTTAAAGAGGTTGAGGTGCCCTTCCAAGGTAAACATTTACTAAGTAGTAGATCCAGGGTTTAGATCAAAAGCCTGGATACTTTAATTTATAGCACACTGTCTTTTAGGATTAATGATACACCATATGCAAACATTAATAACAATAATAACTACAATCATTTCTAAAAACACAAAGTTTTCAATTCTCTCTTCCAAGTAAGTGAACTGCTGTTACTGTCTAATCACCCCTTGTGGTATTTTAAACATGAAAGCATGAGGAGCCAGCCTGTGGCAACCAACTCACCTTGTCTCAGGTATTCTCCCCAGATCATACTCCTGCTCTTCAATTTCTCAGGTTTCTAGGTACCAAAGAATTTATGCCCTTTTTCTGTCATACTTATGACACTGCACTTGAATGCTCCTATCTTACCTACTTATGCTTTTGTCTGCTGCAGGGCCAGCAACTTTCTAAGTCCTCCAATCCCCACCTTGCCTTTGATAACAAAATCTTGCTCTAAATAACACTCATTCCCTTCTCTCCTAGTATTATACCTTGCAATATTTCTCCACCCTGTATGACCTAGGGGGATGAAGCACTATCAACAGATAATCAGCTGACATGACATTGCTAATAGCATTATATTAAAATAATATATTTTGGGGCTGGCCCAGTGGCGCAGTAGTTAAGTTTGCACACTCTGCTTTGGCGGCCCGGGGTTCGCCAGTTTGGATCCTGGTTGTGGACCTATGCACTGCTTATCAAGCCATGCTGTGGCAGGCGTCCCACATATAAAGTAGAGGAAGATGGGCATGGATGTTAGCTCAGGGCCAATCTTCCTCAGCAAAAAAGAGAAGGATTGGTGGCAGATATTAGCTCAGGGCTAATCTTCCTCAAAAATAAATAAATAAAATAATATATTACATATATATATAGCATATATACACAAAATATATTATTATAATTATAATACTCTTAGGTTTAAAAAGGTAAAATTAAAAAGAGCCTTTTGAGCCATGCTAAAGACTTTGGATGCTATCCTGAGAAAGACTAGTCTGCTAGCTGAGTTTGCATTTAGTTTGTAACTAAATGGCAAGTAGTGAAACAGCAAGTGACAGGACTACGGAATGAAAAGAAAGGGACTCATTTCACAGACATTTAGAAGTGGATTCTTGGGCCAGCCCTGGTGGCCTAGTGGTTTAGTTCAGCATGCTCCACTTTGGTGGCCTGGATTCGGTTCCCAGGGGCAGACCTATACCACTTGTCTGTCAGTGGCCATGCTGTGGCGGCAGCTCACATACAAAAAGAGGAAGATTGGCAGTGGATGTTAGCTCAGGCAAATCTTCCTCAGCAAAAAAAAAAAAAAAGACTCTTCAGGATATGAAAACTGCCTGGATATGGAAGGAAAGGGAGAGGAAGAGTCTCAGAAACCTTGATCCCTTTCATTGACCAAATCTTCACGAGCGCTTGCTCCTAGGTTTACCCATCCTCTTACCCCAGCTCTCAAATGCCCTCAATCTCCACTGTAGGTCCAGGTGGACTTTTTGCTTTAAGAACCTATTTCCACGTTTTCCTTTAGCTTACTCTCAATATGTACTCATCACTCCTTCCTGTGTCTTGATTTTAAAGCAATTAAAACTTGGAGCAATACATATTCCATCCCTAGATATCACTCAGAATGCAGTGATTCTCTTTTTGTGTATGCCAGAGAAAACAGTCTCAGGCAATAATGCTTAAATTGCTTTTCGAAAATCAGCTATTAAAAAGAGAAAATGCCTTTGGCTTTATATATGTTTCGCCTGCTGTTTTAGGTCCTACAGTCAAGCACCTAGCAATATTCTCAAGCAATTGTATCAAATAACAGTTAATTATAGGAAATCCAGTACCACTTAGAAATCTTGCCAATAATAACAATAATGATAACAATACGTCTCCGTAATTTTTATGAGATGAGAAGGGCCATGATTTGTGAAATCATGTAGCCAAGTCTGACTTAGACTTACAAAATGCTTTATATATGCAAAAATTAAATGGTTAGAAGAAGCAAAATTCAGGACTATCATTTCATTAGACACAAATAGACCTAGTAAATACTAAT
Organism: Equus quagga; assembly: GCF_021613505.1. Lineage (NCBI taxonomy): Eukaryota > Metazoa > Chordata > Mammalia > Perissodactyla > Equidae > Equus > Equus quagga. The sequence goes on from NC_060284.1 coordinate 31,462,248, forward strand.
GTATGGCTGTGCTGTTTATGGCCCAGGTACTGACTGTGCAAAAAAGTGAAAAAGTAAAAGTTCTCAACTTAATATGGAAGGAAAAAAAATCGTACACTGAGATTGCTAAGATCTATGGCAACTTTTATTACAGTATATTGTTATGATTGTTCTATTTTATTACTATTATCGTTAATCTCTTACTGTGTCTAACATAAATTAAACTTTATCGTAGGTAAGTATTTATAGGAAAAAAACATAGTACATATAGGATTTGGTATTATCTATGGCTACTGGCATCCACTGGGGGGTCTTGGAACACATCCCCCATGGATAAGGGGGACTACTGGACTCAAAGGACCCTCCTCTGAGAGGCCATTTCTGGTAATCCTATTTAACATAGTGTCCTACCCCTCTTAAAAGACAAACATTTACATAAATTGTTAGTAATCTTTGTCCTAAAAAATATATTCAGCAAATTCTACGAATGGGTTTTAGAAATGAAGATCTAGACAACACTATGATTTATGCAAATCTTTTTCATTTTATTATTCCCTGTAAAATGAGGATAATAAAATCTATACCCCAGGACTGTGGGAAGTGAATAATACAAATATGCTATAAAGCATTATATAAATGTGATACAAATATAATGTTCTTACACTTAGCATTTTTTAATATTTTGTTCTAAATATTTGTTCTAAAGTTTTCTGTATAGGTTGTTTTATTTCATTTCCCATCTTCCCTCCTTACCCATTTGCTTTTTTTGTTTTGTTTTGTTGTTTACTCCCTCAGTTCCTTCAAATACTTTATACGCCTCATCCTCTCTTACGTGTCTGATCTGGCGTTGCTCTATTCCTCCACGACTTCTCAGTCATTCTATTTCCAGCTCCCTTCACATCCCCCTCTTGGGGGGCTCGTGCCTTCCTCTGAGCATCCTGCCAGTACTGTCTCTCCCGCAGTTTGAAGCTAACAAGACCCTGAACCGCTGCTTCTCTAGGACCTCGGTGCTTAGTGTTTTGTCAGCTTCAAGCTGTTTTGGAGAAAGTGTTGGCTTATTTCTCAGCTGTAGCATTGACTTAGCAAGTCTTTCTTCTAAACTTGTAAATAATTCATTGCAGGTCAACTTTTTGCTACCAGAAACTTTTCCCAATAAATAACAAGTTTCTTTATCTCCAGTAAGAAAGTATGGTTTGGTGGTAATAGTAGTAAGCAACTTATTAATAAAAGATAAGTTCTATAATAGGAAAGCATAAGCCTTCCACTTTGGTACAACACTGATTTTGCTACTACTTTTTGACGGAGAGCAAAGTAAAGAATGACACTGGTAATATAACTTCCTGCCTTTTACAAAGCCTGTAATAGGTAGTATTATCAAAAGCTTCAAGAGATAAGCCAAAACTCAATAGCACACTAATACTCCTGTTGTCTCGATGTGTTTTATTCTGGGTTCTCTAATAACTTACATAATTGAAGAAATTGAGGTAGTCGAAACAACAACAAAAAAGTGACTATGCAACAGGCCTCCGAAAGCAGCTTACCAATTCTCATTTGGCTGATACCGCACCTAATGTGGGTTATTCGGATCCCAGAAGGATTTCCCAGTCACTTGAAATTGTCATTGTCTGAGCTGCGTCAATGATCGGATTGGGATCAGGAGTTTGGGGCATTCTGTTGGTCACCCCAAGCCCAAAGGAGTGACAGCTGCAAGGTATAAGAGGGCACAAACTCTCTTCTGATGGGCAAAACTGAAAGCCCAGCCAGCCAGGATCAAGCCAGCTCAGAGCATAGTTTATTTTCTCTTGTCAATCTCAGCAAATCCTATTTGTTGTTGGCATTTGGACAAGCAAGATTTATTAAGGGTGAAATGTCAATCCTGGGCCTTGCTCCACCTTGTCCCAGGTCAGTAGGCAACCAAAGTGGTTATTCTAGCAAGTGGCATTTTGCAATCATAAGTGCTTATGTGAAACCAATCTGAGAAATGATTTATGTTGACAAAGAGTAAGAGAGCAAATGTATAAAGCAATAACGAGATGGACAAAAAAACAAAAGGTGCTTCTAAGGAACATTTTGTTCAGAACTAAGTCAAAGGAGTTTCATGCATAAAAACAGATATGAATTAATACTTTTTCTGTTTTATTTAGGAAAAAGAACACATACAGAAACACCATTAAAATGTAAGAAGAATTGAAAATAGAATTTTCTTGAAACACATTTTCCAATTTTGGACAAATATCTGCTTTTTAAAGTTATGGGAGTGAGGAGAGAAATCTGCAGAGAAATCTTTATTATTTAGTAAGAGGATAAAAGAGTCAAAGAAATCATAACATTAAAAAAGATGCAAAATTAAGAATATTAGAGCATTTTATGGATACCAGAGTTATAGTTTTTTTTAAATGATTTTTAAAGACCCCTTTGAAATTGAGATTTGAATTATACATAAATATAGCCACAGGGTCGGACTTCTAAAATTCCATACCACCGCTCAATTGTAACCTAAAAGTAATGCCAAGAGTGCATAAGCACAAGCCCATGTAACTTCTTCCACAGTAAAAATAACTAATATAACAGGGAGTAAAATGAAAAGAGCTGGTAATGCATTTCCCCCCCAGCATATCAAGCAGGTTTTCATAAGGAAGCTGTGGTCATCAATCACTACCTCATTACCAGCCCGTCATCTGGGCTTAGGCTAAATGTATTCTGGCTGGCTGCCATACTAAATGTTCAATGAAACATCCTTAAGGCTCTCTACAAGTTCAGCTGAAGTCGCACATGCTATACATCAAAGACGAACATTAGCGTTATCATAGCTTAATAAATAGTGCCATTCTGGCAATGTAATCCTGTGTTCTAGAGCTATCTACCATCCCCAGTATTACACTGCTTAAGTAAACAATCTCGCTGTCTCCTGTGAGGTTTATTTAATGATAAGTGCATGCAGAGATAATTAGTCATACTACTATAGATACACAGATATACTGCCAAACTTGCTCAAAAGCTGGACATGAATGAGATTAACAAAATATTTAAGAAACACAACACATAAGAAAAAAACACCTTGGAATATTAGTCATACATGTCCACTGCTATTCATCATTGATGTGTGACTCTCATTGGAAAACTTTCAAGCCAAATAATAGCCCTAATCCTACTTGTGACTTTCCCAAGCTCAACTGGCACAGAAGTTGGGATGTCTTTACTGAAATGTTTGCTTACTGCTGTTTCTCAAAATGATAGTCCCAGAATTTTTAATATACATACAGGTATTGTATCATTTCTTTCATTTGTATAAACTATATAAATAGGTTTGAGGATGGGCTATTTTTTTTTAAGATGAAATGTACAAAATTGCTTTAGAATAGTCAGCATTTTTGCAATTGCTGGTTAATCTTAGTTTGGTCTTTAAAGCCTAAAGATATAGACAACATGAACATTACTAAGAAAAATGTCCCTGGCTTCTTTCCAGGTTTCAAAAATACAAGTAATTCTAACACAAAATGGTGGGCCATGTTTTTTTAACACTACCAAATTTGTTCAAGCCACAGAGCCTTCTTTGGTTTTCTTGCTAATTACATGCTTTTGATTAAGAGCCTCCAAAAAAAAGTAATATTGGAGAGATCTGAAAGGTAAATCTAAAATGTGAAGTCAAACATATTTATAAGAATTTTGGGTCAAGATAGGATATATCAACAGTAAATTAAATTAAAAAAGAAAAACCGAGAAAAGATTTGGTGCCAAAAGTAAGATAAAGATCATCTTGGACCAGAAAATGAGACAGAAATGCAGACTAGCAAGCAATATTAAGCCCCCTCCAAAATAAAGGGGACTAAAAGTGAGATGCAGATCTGGAACCCTGAAAGCCTGGTCTAGGGTAGGGCTAACCTGCCAGGGAAAAGTGGTCAAAATGTCCAGTCAATCCCCTGACAAGAACTATGACATTTTAAAATGTGGGCCTAGAACGGACACCTAGGCAAAAACACAGCCTCTTCACTGTGAGTCAAACCAAGACATCGACCGCATCAGACAACCGATGGCTGTGGGATAAGCCCCCAAACACATTATTAAGATGTCTAGGAGGAAAAACTTTTCCTCTATCCTTAGGTCCAGTAGGAGAGGGTGTGTGAATTAAACTAACAAAAGACAGAGTAAGAGGAGAAAAGGCAAAAAATTTTTATTAAGATTTACATGCATGGGAGTTCACAGAAAAGAAGTGAAACTCAAAAAAGCAGTTAAACTTGGGGACTTAGGTACTCTTTTAACAAAGGAAACAGGGTTTGGGCTTCAAGAGAAGTTAAACTGTAGGGAAATGACTAGGAAATATACAGTGGAAATAAAGGAAGAGAAGGGTTATTTTAGTAAGATCTGTTTATGCAAACTCCTCTAGGGTGTGGAATCCCATCTCTGGTGATACGAGTTGCTCTTCTCTTTCTGGGGGGGGAGGGGAGGGGCACCTTCACTAGGGGAAATTTATGCCGTGCTATTGGGCAGATTAGGTGGGGGAGGGGGGGAGCAGAGAACTCTTACTGCATCTGTGATTCTCAATTGCTTTCCACTCAAAATAATCCTTATGCCAAAGTGGCATATTTTGGGGTGGCATATTCTGATCCCCTTCAAAGACCTGATTCAAGAATAGGGTCCTGAGGAACAGGAGAGGAAACTGCAAAACCACTAGATAGGGAGGGGAGAGTACAGACGAGGAGAGGGAGGAAGGTAAAGCCAGCATCAATTTTTAGTATCGATTTAAAATGAGCCTGAAAAAACAACCTTGAATCATGTAAAGGATTTTAATGCTTTGAAAGAAAACCAATTAACTCAATATGTGAACCATGAATTAACAAAAATTAAATTAATTTTTTAAACTTAAATCCTTAAAATAAGTACACCTAGGAAGGATGCTTAAAATGGAAAATGACACATTGGCTTTTCTTAAAATAAAGCATTAACTTATGACACGAAAAGAGGAAAACTAGATATGAAACAACAGATTTGAAAAAATAGATATAAAACATGATATGAAATTGAATATAATCAATAAAATAAAAATAAGTGAAAAGATGACTTTTGCTCAGATGATGTCAAAGAGATAATTGGTGATGATACTGAAGAATTTATCCAGAAGGCAGAGAAAAAAATGAACAAGCACATGAAGATACAAAAGATGCCAACAGATATCTTTGCAGTTCCAAGAATAAAACGGAAAGATAGAGAAGCACTATTTTAAAAAAATAGCAGGTGAGCATATTACAGTATTTAACACTGATGGTCAAAGTGGGTTCTAGTGGTGCTTCCACAAGGCTAAGCCTATTCGCCTCTGGGTGTAGTACAACTGACAAGAGCAGGATTTTTAGGGACAAAGAGAAGCCACTCAGGACCAAATCTAATCTCTTCCATCTAGCTGCTATTGCCTGAAATTACCTGAAATGGAAACAAAGCCTTTCAATCTATAGTTAGAGATAAAGGGCTTAACATGCAAATAACCAGGGAGAAAGACTGTGTTCAGTCCATGCTCTGTTAAGAGGGAGTGTTCAAAAAATGATGAGGCACAGAGATGCCATTGAGGAGAGGGATGTCTCTGAAGAGAGAGGCAAGAATGGCACTGCCTTCAGGCCCAGGCAACCTGGGTCCCTGGCTCCAACTTCAGAAGACACTGGACTTCAGGAGACACCGCTTCAGCGATTCTTTAGCTGTAGCCCAGGGAGTGAGGAGTTCTGTGGAGGCTAAGCTATGTGTCGACCTGGAGCCCACACCTCCCCTCCTCCCATTTAGAGGCCTGGAATTCCCTTTCCAAAGGCCTGAGCCTACTTCCCAGGCCTGCGGCCTCCTCCTTGGTTAGTGCTCCATTCCTAGGATGACATGTCTGCACACCAAGGGGTAGGGGTGACCAGGGTGCAGCTATTGGGGTGGGAAATAGATATACTGCTTACTTCTTCAGCTCCTCCTCCATGGGATTATATATGGACAACTTAACTGGCAACCACAGTTTAAGACCACCAGTGTGGAATGGATTTGCTTACAAATCCCCTTGAAATTATTCTCCCGCTATGAAACTCATGGATGTGTTTCTTAATCAACTAGCCTGTAATTCCTCAGGGGCAGGGGATGTCTGCTAAAATTGAGCATCCTCAGTGTTTATACTGTACAAATAAAGTATTAAAAAATGAACGTCAAATAATTTAAAAGGAAAGATACTAATATTATCATTAACTCACCTTCAACATGCCTTAAGTTCTAACTGTCACCTCTTGCATAAACTAGCTTCTCCTCTGACTCACTCAATTTCTGTCAAAAATTCAGTAAGCCAGCCTCCTTTAGCATCATTTTTGGCTTTATTCTCATCTCCTTACTCCAAGTATTAAGTAGTTAGTAAGTCAATCATCAAAGTAATAATATCAATATATTATATATAATACAATATCAATAATATAAAGGTAATAATAGCAATCAATCAAGTCATAATATTGATCCCTTTCATCCTTTCTTTCTATTTGCCTTTTCATTCCTACTGGCCCTACTCTTCTCCAAGTCTCTATACCTCATTCCTGGCATGGATTAGAGTCATGCAGAGCTGGGGTGAATCTTGGCTCTACCACTTACAGTTGTGTGACCTTGGGTAAGTCACTTCACCTGTCTGATTTCAGGTTCTCTATAAATAAAATTCGAATAGAAAAACCAACCAAATAAAACTGTGTGACAACTTAGGAATAATTTATTTAAAGTTCTCAGTGTCTGACAATAATACTTTTAAGATTACTTACACTAATTATTTTTATATGAAAGGGGATATGGGCAAGTGAAGATACATAATATATAAATTATCCCTACTATTATCATCAAAAATAAAGTTCTGCTTCCTCTAATCCAACTCTTACTCTGCTCTCAGATAAACATTGCTTTGCAAAAATTATTTTTCTACTTAAAAGCCTTCAACTGACTCCCCAGCAAAGTGTGAACTCTTTGATCTCGCTAACAAGTGAAATTGTCATATTCTCATTACCTTACCACCAGGCATGAGAACTCCTCTTGGTGAGTCTGTTCTGTGAAATGCCTTGACAAACCTACTTGCAGTCAGTAAGAAATCTCGCGTGTATGGATGGAAGGCCCACCATGTTGCAAAACACCAGGGAGCCCCATTCACACTGTGAGGACCCTCTTGGAACCTCAGTTGCTATAAAGATTATTTTAAGCTGAAGACATTTGAGATTCAGCAGATAAAGAAAGAAATCTTCTCAGAGCTTTCCTTATCTAACTAAAAGCAGAAAATTCCGGGAAATGAGGCTGCTATAAATTCTGTCTTTGGGGTGGTTTTGACACCCAGAAAGAAGATGGAGAGTCAACCCACTAGAAATCCCTCCTAGGGGGAGTGTGATGGCCATGAAGTCAGAAAGACCACCCACATCTGTGTAAACAAACATCACAAACTTTCTTATCTCCTAAATAAACGAGTTTTATTCTCCTAAAAACCCATTTCATTCCTAAATAAATCTATTTATTATTCCCATAGATGCCTTTTCTCCCCCTCTTTTTTTTTCCTCTATTAAGTTACATATATAAGTTTCTGACTTTAACCATTTATGGAGCTACCTACTTCTTTGGTTGGCTCCCAAGTGTTTACAAGTACACTCTTTTTTCTCCCATTAATCTGTCTTTTGTCAATTTAATTCATGGGCCCTCAGTTACAAACCTCAGAGGACAGAGGAAAAGTTTTTCCGGTCTGACAACACAAAGTGTCCTGAAGTTGGCAAGTGCACAGAAAACAAAGTAAAGGACTAAAGGGCTTTGCCTGAGACCAGGCGAGGATTTGCTTTTTGTTTCACAACCAAAAAAAAAAAAAGAAAAAAGACCAAAAGAGAGAGGAGAGAAGAAGGCTTCTTTCTGAAGCCAACAAAAAAGTGGCTGGACTTGGCTCCAGGAAGGGTGCTGGTGAGACAGCCAAAGGATATTTTAAGAAAAGTGATGTCTACTATGCTTTTGGATTAATTTTTTCATTGCATCAGTTCACACATTTTCCATATTTTATTCAAATATCTTAAGGAAATACTAACCTCGCTGATGGATTTTGTGAAAATTAGGCTAAGGATCATTCTGAGAGCATGGGGTATAGAACAGGAAAGCAATTGACTTTGCTAAGAACGTCCCTTCTATTTGGAAGGTACTCTGTCTAACCACAATACTTTTTAGTGGCCAGCATCATGTCTCTGAACTTGCCTCATGAGCCCTTGGTGTTCACTCTAAGCACATGTACCTCACATGACGCTAAATATTAATGGTGTTCCCAGGAAAAGGGCTGCTTGCTCTCTTCCTTGGTCTTAACAGTTTAGAACAGTGGGCTTTGCCTGGAAGGCAGAGAGTTACAGATGAAAATCATATGGATAACTTTTTCAAAATGCATACACCTTCTCCTGACCCCTAGACCAGCACATCAGGATTTGGGGAAAAGAGGAACATAGACATGTGAACTTTGCCATGTCCCCTTGCTCCCATTTTCCTTTCATTAAGAATTATGTTCTAGGAAACTAAGCCTGACAGAGTAAGACAGGCATGCTTCTGCACGTATGGGTACCTGCAACAGATTGCTAAATCACCTGGGAGAAGCTGCTTTCTAATAGAAGGCCATACACACGCTTACCAAATCCTTATTATTGACGAAATGGGCTAAGCAGCTAAGAAAATTCAAGAATTAAGTACAAACCTCCTGATACTGTGTGAAGGATAACCCTCATATTGAGAGATGATATCATAATGGATTCAATATACACTTTTGAAGCTTTAAGCACATATTTTTCTCCAGAGAACAGTTCTTGGATTATGTTATTCAATCGCCAGTGTAGTAAGGCAAGGCTTCTCTGCAGGCAGTGGATGAGGCAGAAAGAATGCAGACATTGGATTACTATGGACCAGCTCTCCTCCCTTGGTAAGTGTGACTTAAAGTATTAAAGTAGTTTAATCGTGGTCACCCCATTTATAACATGGGAATAAGACTGTCTATTCTCAGGATTGCTATAATGATTTAAAAAGACATTACATATGATTGGTATACATAAACATTTAATAAATGCTCATTCTTTACCCTTATTGATAATGCCATTATCATAAAATAACTGTGTGTACTGAATTAAAAATAGTTTCCATTACCTTCTATTATCTATTGTTCCATGGCTCAGACACTGAACAAAATTACTGTATTGTGCTCAATATAGCCCTGGTGGTCTAGTGGTTAAGATTTCGGTGCTGTCACTTCCAAGGCCCAGGTTCGTTTCCTGATCAGGAAACCATACTACCTGTCTGTCGGTTGTTATACTGTGGTGACTGCGTGTTGCTGTGATGCTGAAAGCTATGCCACTGGTATTTCAAATACCAGCTGGGTCACCCATGGTAGACAGGTTTCAGTGGAGCTTCCAGACTAAGACAGACTAGGAAGAAAGACCTGGCCACCCATTTGCGAAAAAACTGGCCATGAAAACCCTATGAATAGCAATGGAGTGTTGTCTGATGTAGTGCCAGAAGGTGAGAAGATAGCGCAAAAAGACTACCCAGGGTTCTGCTCTGCGGTACACAGGGTCGCTAGGAGTCAGAATCGACTTGACAGCACTAACAACAAACTCAATATTAACTGTTGTTTTCTGCATGTCTATTTGGTTGCTTCCTCCCATCCCGTCCTTTTCTTACTTATTATATAAATTTTGGAAAAAGGAAATGGCAAGCATTGTGCATTTTAAAAAGTCCAAATAAGAAACAGTTGAATTTTCTGAAAGTTTAAAAGTCTCCCTTTCTAATGATCATTAAAGTGATGTGTTATATCAAATAATCAATGGTCTCATTAAAAACGAGAGAGCAGTCTTACAAATAGTCTGTGAAGCTGGGTCTTTGAGTTTCAATGGTGTACGTTTGTGTATTTAATTTCATATAATTGGTAGGTAAACAAAGAAATAAGATTTTCAGCTATGACACTGATTCCAATTATCTCATTGTTAATTTAAGAAGCCCACTGGAGGCTTAAGATCCATTAAAAAAAGTATGACCAAGTTAGATCCTCGAACACATGCATGCATCACTAGATGACGCTTCACCTTCCTATGCAAGCCAACGTGAGTGATTTCTGAGTGACAGTGATAAGGTCAACAGTCATGTGAAAGCTGCTTCTGATTCTACTCAACCTAACTGAAACACAGGGGTGGAAACTGTATGTTTACAACATCACAAATAAGGAGTTAACTATCAAAACAAAAGCAACCCAAGGGCAATCAGCCATCAGAGGATGTATCTCTTTACCTAGTCTGCGTATATAACTGACAACTCATCACAACATTTAAATATATATTAATGAAGTCAGATTACACAGTGACTTGCAGAATTCAAACGGTACAAATTCTCTGATTTGTTTTTAAGAAGAAATTCCAAAGCAGGAACAAGGGCATTTAAATTTTTTTTAGTATCGCTTTCATCCTCTTGCGGAGGCATTTTTATTTACATATTTATTTTCTCTTACAAGATTATCTGAGTCTCTAATTGTACAAGTTGCATAACCACACCGTGGCCTAACCAGGGTGAGGGGTTGCCCAGTAGATGTGGAGAAGTTAGGACTGAGCCTGTAGTTGCAACAGTTGCCACTGCCATGCAGCCTCTGACCCTCTCATAAGCCATGCAACATGGAAATTCTCCCTGGGGGAATAAAATGGTCACTTTTATAGAAAAGTCACAGAGGCCAATGCAGTGATAGCAGAAAAGTGACTCATATTTGACTCTTGCTCTAGTTCTAAGGTCTGAAAGTTAGTTTAAATATCTTGTTTAGTATTGCCTGCTTTGACTTTAAGGGTCAATCCCCTTAAAGAAATAGATGCCAGCAGCAGGCTTTCTAACATATAATGCTTATCAGGAAGCCCATGTTTCACGTTTCCTCTTCAATTTGAAAGTGAGTTTTAGCTTTCCTTTCTTTCTTATATGAAAGATATGACTGCCTGGCTGACACATGGATGGAATGTAAAAGACATATGGCACTGCTTAGCCTGATCCCAGACTGGGGACAACTCGCATGATCCTTCCTTTGGACACAACTGACTGGATGGGGGATGAATGCTTAATCCAAGTCCTAATCTCTGACCAATCCAGTCAGACACTATACGTAATCAGTGGTGGGGAATTTGGTTGAAATCTGTAACATGGAGGGTTAAGGACTCCTTTTGGAGACATGCACAATAAGCACATGCAGAGGTGTAGAGAAAAGCAGGGGATCAAGACAGCAGAAACAAACAGAGAAAGATCAGATATAAAAGAGTTTTGGGCACCAAGGAAATAAGAACTTTACTTTTATTCCTGATGCTTCCCAGTTCCCATAAAGCCTGGCCACATTTCATTTCCTGTATCTACCGTGAATCACTCTTCACTTGAGCCAGCTGCAGTGGCTTTCTGCAAAGAAGACTACTACTGAGAACGCCCACAGCAAACATTTTTATCGAGTATTTACTGATCCTTTATGTCTGTAAAATGAGGGAATTTGAACTAGAAAATCTCACGCTCCTCCATCTCTAAGACGTAATAAAAAAATTGTAATTTTATACAACTACCAAAAGGTTACGTTAAAAATTCTTCCCACTGCTTTCTACCCTTAGTTATCAGGGCTCTACATGTTGCAAATATTTATATATATACATCAGACAGTAATGCACTATAAAGCGAAACTTACCATATGTTTTTAAAGGAAAATATTTTAAAATTACATTTTGGAATGTATAATACATTCAAAAAGTTGAAAGATAAGGTACAAAAAGATACATTGTGAAAAGTCTCCCTTCATTGTTGTCTCCCCTGTTTAAAGTGTTTTGAATAGCTTTGTATATATGAATTTTTTATGCCTATACAAGTAAATATTCCTATTTCCCCTATTTTTTCCACAGATGACAGCATACACTGTTTTACACCAACTTTTTTCACTTTACTGATCCATCTCAGAGATATTATATCTCCATCAGTATATAAAGATCTTCAATTTTTTTAAAGCTTCCCAGTATTCTATTGTATAAATATACCATAATGTATTTATTAGTTATTAGCTAGTCTCTCTTGAACAATAGGTTGTGTCCATTACTTTGCTACTACAAACAGTAGTACAGTTAATAAGTCAGCAGACACATTATTGCATATGTGCAAAATAATTTCCCAAAAGTAGGTTTTACATAAGCATTGTATGAATGTAGGTTTCCTTACAGACTCATCAACAATCTGCCAATCTAATAGATAAACTGGTACCTCAGTGGAGTGTTAATTTCCATTTCTTTTATTATGAGTAGAGTTTAGCATATTTTCAACTGTTTAAGGGTCATTTTTATTTCCTTTTCTGTGAAGTGTGCCACTCTATTTCAGTGCAGGATGTGAAACATGGATCCAACTTTATTGCAGAGATCCCCCAGTTATATCAATACCACGTAATGAATAATCTGTTTGTCCACACTGCTTTGGAATGCCACCTTTTACATATACTAAACTCCTGAATGCATTTGTGTCTATTTCTGGTGTTTCTAATCTGTTCTGTTGACCTATCTTTTCACGCACTAACACCATATCATTTTAATTGATGAGGCTTCCTGATATTTAAGATTTATTCCGACATATTTTAACTTTTGCTGCTCTTATAAATACGTTCTCTTTCCTTCCATTACATCTTCTAATGTTTGTTTGTATTTATAAAAGCCATTGATCTCAATCTACTAATTTTGGACCCCAATCTTACTGAATTTTTTCTTTTGTGGAAATTTATCAGCTGATTTTCTTTGGTATTCATCTAGAATTAAATATTTTTTCTCAACCAATACAATTCTTATATCTCTAGATTCTTTCTTTTCTCTAAGTGTTCTGACAACTACTTCCCAGTAAATGCAAAACAATAATGATGATAATTGACACCTTTGTCTTCATCCTGACTTTACTGACAGTGAGGATACTGTTTCTCCACTAGGTGCTATGCTAGATTTGCATTAGGGTAGATATATATTTGTGTTAAGACTATATCCAGTTTATCCTACTTATAGTGTTTATCTTTGAAAATCAATAATGACTATTGAACTTTGTCAAATGACTTCTCAATATTGATAAAAGTTATCATATTCTCCTTGGGCCTATTGACTCAGTTTATCACTGACTTTCGTCATGTTGCACTACCCGTATTTTCTGTAATAAATCTCCCTTTTTCCTGGTGTATTATTCTTTAAATGTGTTGGTAGAGTCTGGTTGCTAAATTTTACTTAATATTTTTGCATTAATATTTATAAGTGAGATTGGTACATAATTTTCTTTTTTCTTTTTCAGGGGAATTAGGCAATTTTTATCAGGTTTGCTGTAAAAGTTAAGAACGTGTTCCTTATTTTCTGAGGAGTAAAAATAACATTGGGATAGTTTCCTCTCTTATGAAAATTTCTGGGCCTACACTTTTGGAAGAGAAATTCTGTGACATGTTTTTATGTTTCTTCATGGAAATCAGTCCACTCTCTTTTTCAGGTAAGTTTTGGTAAACAGTATTTTACTAAATAATTATCTATTTCAAATGTATTTCTCCTGAGTTTTATAAAGAATTTTTTATGATTCACTTAATATTTTTCTGTCATGTGTGGTTATTTAGTGCTCAATAGTTCATATTTTGTGTAGTTGTGGTTGTTCACTTTTTTCCTAATTAAGTTAACTATTTGGTTTTACATCGAAAGACAAGCTATTGGATTTATTTTTTTAATTCTGTTTTTCTATTTTCTAACATTAATTTCTGAGTTGGTATCTACTAATTACTTCTTTCCTTTTTTCTCAATTTAAACTATTCTTTTTGACCTAACTTTCTGGACTATAAGTTTAAATGTTTGTTTTTATTCTTTCTTTTTTGTTGATAAAGGTATTTAGGGCTACATTTTTTCCACTTATCCCTGACTTAACTGTATTCCACAAGATTTTATATGTAAACATTTGATCTCCCGCACCCCTTTTTTTACAGATACTATTTCAGTCTGTATTTCTGATTTGATCCAAAAGTAGTTTAAAGGACATTTCTTTCCCTATATTTCCCATTTGGAGGGCTATTGGTAAAGAAGGATTTTATTCTATTTTATTGTTTATTCTATTGTGATCAGATAATAATATCAATAGATTGTTACAATATGATCAGTACTATGTTTACTTTCGAAATTTATTGAGGTTTTCTTTGTAGTTTAATATATGTTCATTTAAAAATATAATGTGGGTGTCTTAAAGGAAGACGTATTCTCAATTTCAGGATACAGAGTTTCATTTATATGTTTTAGCAATTGTTTATTATGATAAGTCTATCTCACTTTATGTCAACTTGATCTTCCTGGATTGAGAGTGGTGAATTAAGTGTCCTACTGGTAGTGTGCTAGAAATTCAGAAATTTGCTTCTATCAGTGCATAGACTTTCATCACTAGTACATCTTCATTGTGATTTTCAGCATTTAGTATTAGAAAGTGCCCTTCTTCTCATCCAATGGCTTTTGAACTGCATTTCATCTTGCCTGTTATTAACATCATAACCCTTGCCATTGTTTCGCTTTAATTTACCTGGTGTAACATTACCATACTTTTATTTCAACCCTTCTAATCACTTTGTTTAAGGTGTATTATTGAATATACCAGAGAATTGGGCCTTGATTTGAGATGCAATCTCAAAGATTTGTTTTTGTTTTTGTTTTGTGCCTTTTACGATGTAGTCAACATAGCTGGTCAGCTCAGTCATGGTAATTTTTTCTGGTTTTTACATATTTTACCACTTGTTCTGCTGCTTTTCAAAAATTTTAAATAGGTAGTTCTTTTGATATTTTCACAAGATTAATATAATACCCTCAACCTTTTAATTTTTAGACAGCATCTATAGTTTGCTACTATAAAATGATAGGATTTCTCCCCTCAACACACATTCTCCATCACTGGCTTTTAGTGAATATTATTTTCATTTTTATGTTCTCCATTACATTGTTCAATGTGCTCATACTCCCATTAAGTGACTTGGTCAGCTTTAAATGACTACCTAGCTATTAAAAATAAAGCTCCACATTCTTTCCCACTTTTCCTCTTCACTTCTGGTTTCTGTATCATTTTGGCACTACCAGAGCATGTATCATTCACATTCTATTCTGTTGCTATACTCCCTACGTTTGTTTCAGATGTAATTCTTCAGTCATATAAGTGCAGGGCTCACTAATACTTTTGGCCCAATTTCCAGCATCTTCTCTGACTGCAGTTTCTTCTCTAATAGTTTTTATCAAGAACGTTCTCCTGAAAACGATCTTTCCTGAGTTCTTGAATGTTCAAAATTGTTCGTCTGCTGACTATAAAATATTTGGCTCACACTTTCCTTCCTTGACACTCTTGCAGGTGTTGCTTCAGTGTTTTCTGTTTCAGAATGATGCTGCAGAGAAGTATGAGGCCAGTCTAATATTTTCTCTTTTAAATGTGACCTGATGTTTTCCCCTATAATTACAAAGAAATTTTGTTCTTTAAAATCTAATAACTTTCCTAGGATATTTCACAGTCTTAAGAATTCCAGGACAATTTTTCCTGGCAAGTCTTTCAAAGTACAATTTCAAACCTTTTATTTCACACATGGGAGTTTTCTTGATTATTGCTTCAAATATTTGTCTGTTCCATTGGTGGGAGAGGCTCTCCTGCTTAGAAACTCCAATTACATGTATGTTGCATCTCTTTTGTTTCCTGTAGTTATTATTTTCTCTCTTTATTCTTTCCCTTTATCTGTGTCATTTTTTCACTTTTCTCATTTCCATATTAAATGTTGTTTTGCAATCTTTATTCATTTTTATGCTTCTTCCAATTTGTCTTTACTTCTGTAATTATGTTGTTTTCTGTCTACATTTTTCTTATATTCTGTCAACTCATTTTCCATCTCCTCCTAATTTTCTGCCTTGGTTCTGCCACTTATGTGTTATGGGTTTTACTCATAAAGGTGACACTACACTAAATTCTGTTGTTTTAAATAAATAGCAAAATACTTCATCACTATTTTTATATATTCTATTGCAGTATTTTTCCGGGGAGTGTGATTCATGTATTGGTAAATTTAGTTGCTTTTTCCACAATTTCTCTTGTAGTATTTCTTTTTAATGCCACAACGATGTCTTATTATTCATCACCTAAAGAGTTGACTTTGTTTGGATTCGTCATTTATGGGATGTTCCTGTAGAGGTGGTTATAGTGAGGGGCAGAGAGAGAAGGTAGCCTTCCAAGATTACTAATCCAAAGGTTTTCTCCTTTTTTCCTGCCACAGAGACTGCTTCCTGCAAATATGGCTTATTTGTGTTGTATTCCTTGAGTAGTTTTACCTACTCTGTTTTTCTTAACAAAACAAAGCACAGAAAAGTGTTTTTGTTTTTTCACTTTTCTTTTTTTTCCTACCAGCATTGCTCATCCCAGTTCCCTGACTCATTCATGGAAAGAAGGGCAAAGTGCCATGGTCTCTGAGATCTGCCGCTTCTGAGATCCCGAAGACTTACAACATTTGTTTTTACTTTCTCTTCTATAGTTTTTGCCTGATTTAAGCAGTTCTTGTCAGCTCCTAAATTACTTTGGAGTAGACCAGTTATATTTATTTTCTAATTTTACTGAAAAAAATGAGTTTGAATATTTTTGATACTATTATTGTTGACTTTAAAGAGAAATGGTAACTAACTTACTAGAAAATATAAATTTAAATATTTTGGTGTCCTTTTCACAAATAAAGAAAATTAAATTCACATACATTAGTCTTAACTTTTAACATGAGTTTATACATTTTATTCTAGGTAAATCTTATATTTGGTGACCTAAGATAAGGGGAAGTAAGTACAGAGACCAAATATTTATCTGATTAGCTATGGAGGCAGATTCTCTGGAGCTAAGATACCATGTAAGAGGACCATGAAGAAAATAACAACAAAATAGTACAAGATACAGTTTTTAGCCTAATATAATATACTTAAAAGCATGAGTGTTTTGTTAAAAGCAGATAACTTTAAATTCAAGATGAAACATGTTTTCGAAGGGGGAAATTTACACATTACAATGTGTAATAAAACACTGAGCATAATTTCATTCAACAATGCTACATCTTTATGATTTCTCTAAATGAACCAAAAAAAGATTATCTCAAACTACTTGTTATCAGACCATATTATATCTGCATAGTATCTTTGTATATGGACATAACTTATTCTGAGAATAAAGATACATAAATTTACTCTATATTTGAAGTTTTTCCTCCTAAAAGACTAAAGTCATTACACTGTCAGGTACTACATCATAACCAAAATCATGTCCAATAATGAATTACCAAAACAAAAATCTCCTCAGAATCTCCTCTAGTTTTTTCCAACTCATACTCTTGATATTTGCCAATTCCTGATGATTCAACTCTGCCCTTTCTCTTTCATTCATCCTCTCATCATCATTCCTGCTGCCACTACCAAATCAAATTGTCATAATCTTTCACCTTGACTATAGCCTCATAGAAACATAGAAAGTTACTGTTGAAAGGAACTTTGCAATCATAACTAGGTCACTGAATGTCAGGTCTGATTTAAGTGCAGGTATACGAGATGACGGTCTGAGGAAATCAGTCTATTTTTGGTCTGGCAGAAACGGTGGTAAGGAATGTAGGTGGTGACATTCATTCTGGATTCAATCAAGGAGCAGCGATCATCCAGAAAATCTAACCTTAGATAGGACTGTGAAATCAGCCTAGAGTTTAGAAGGAATGTCTAAGGCATTATAGGCAAACTGATTTAAAACTCAGGTAAAAGTGGGCCAGGTGCTATGGACTGTGTTAACATAATAGGAAAAGGAATTAGGGAGCTGGGATTTAGAAGGAATTTGGTGTCTGTGGATCATCTCAACAGGTATTACGTCTTGTGCTTGATAGGAAACCAGATACTTGGGAAATAAACTTTTATTTTCTGTTATATGATTATGGTTAAAATTAACGTTCAGAACATAATTACTCAAAGAAAGTACTTGTAGAAATAAAAAATAAGAGAAAGCAGGTAGAAGTAGAATTAGAACTAGAGAGCACATTGATTTACATCATAAGATCACACGCTTTTATTTACTCCTGAAAACTGAGAATAAGATATAATATTAGCTGACACGTTATGCATTTATTTTATGCCATGCATGATTTTAAAGCATTCTATCTGTATCAAATCATTTACTTCTCCCTTTGATCCTATGAGACAATTATATTATTTTTCAGACTTAAAGTTAGTAAGACTGAAACAAAGAGTTATTTAGTAACTTGCTCAGTAACAAAACCGATTTTAGATTCAGGTACTGTGGCTCTGGGATCTTCAATCATAATAATTTGGAATATAAGATTCTTTGGAACTGTGTATAAGCATATGACTCCTGCAAACTCATTTCAGTCACATGAGATCCTCTAAAGAATAATTTTCATGTAGGCAAACCATTCTAAAAGAGAAATCATCTTAAAAAATCTACTTTTTCCTTGATATAAAGTACTACATTTGACAGTAAATTGTTGCAAAGAAGGCCTTAAGAATTCCTTCCATTCTTGTACACATGCCTCTGCAGATGATTTTGCTATTTCTTTCCTTAAGACTCAAGGGAAGTCTATTACCACCTCCCCCATTGCCTCCTTCTACCTTGAATCTGGGATTGTCCTGTGAATTGCTTTGACCAACATAATGGGGTGAGAGTAATACTGTGCGGTTTCTAAGCCTTGGCTTCAAGAGGACTTGAATCTTATATATTCCCTCTCTTGGAACAAGGACGTGTTGTGAACAAGCCTGGGCTCAGCTCCTTGAGATGAGAAAGTATGTGAAAAGAGACACCACATGTAGAGAAAAAGATCCAGTTTTCCCAGTTGAGAACTGAGACACATGAGTAAGACCATCCTGGGCCAATCAGCCCCTAAGAGACCTCCCAACTGATTCCAATGCATGTAAGAATAGCTGACACCAGGTAGCAGAACTTCCCAGTTCAGCCCAGAACAAACTGTCAACACACAGAATCATGAGCAAGTAAACGGTTTCCGTTTCCAGCTACTAAGTTTTGGGGTAGTTTGTTATGCGGCAATAGGCAATTGATACACTTTGTAACACAAAGATCCCTTAGAAAATTGGTCATCCTAGTTATTCTTCCTGACTGGTCAATTTTATAGTCTTCTGCTTGCTGACAGTCTCTGTTTAAAATAGATCTTGTTTGATATTTTGTTTTACATCTTAACTATTATCCCGTCTCTCCTTTATCATCTTCCATCTTTTAAGACTTTCTCAAGTCCTCAGGGCTTTACTCTCATTTTGCAAAATGACTGGCTTATACGATATAATTTCTTCCTCTCCCCCCGCCCCACCTCTCTCTCTCTCTCTCTCTCTCTCTCTCTCTCTGCGTCTGTCTATGTCTCTATAATATTATAGGATTCTATTGGGTACTAGTCACTTTAACTTCTCTCTTTAAACCCAAATATCATTTAGTTCAAATTATTGTGAAGTGACAGCTTCATATGTGTGCATATGTGGGGAGGGAGGGAAAAAGACTATTTAAATAGCTATTTAATATAGTTATTTAATATTCACTGTCCAGAATCACTTTCTAAATTATCTCCCCAAAAAGCACATACTATCCTTTCACATGCAATCATTTCTTTCATACTTTTATTATAAAATAACATAAATTATGGCTCTTTCATTTGTTATTCTGAGTTCTTTCCTGGGACAGAAACTCTACTGAAAGTATAAATTATCAATTTTTTTATCTATGATGAATATCTCTCGATACCGACAATTAGCTTCTAGCTGTATAAATCACTAAGCTCTACCTTCTGTCCCCATAGCTAGTGCCCCAAAATGCCCTCACAATGCTAAGTTTAAGGTGTAAAACCTAGGGAAAAATGTCAAGGTGTTGTTGGTTGGTGCTCAGATTTTCTTATGAAGGACTCAAGTAAGGACATGGAGACTGCTTCTGGCGTATAAATGGGCAACTGCACTCAATTTTATGGGACATGAAAACTGAGAACCAATTTCAGCTCCAACAATTAATATTTATAAGAGTTACAGACTGATGCATAATTATCAAAGTTCTCACCTGTACCATTTCTTTTCATCCTCATATCAACAACCCTGTATTTGGGACCCGGAAGGGTATGACTTGTCCAGGGTTGAAGACTCAGTTTAAAGACAGAGAAAACCAGAAACCAGCGTCCTATATTTATTCTGAATTCATATTAGATTCCTACAATCTATGCCCTGGATCTTAATTTTGTTTTACATATGTTATATCTACATAATTAGGAAGAGAACATATCTCTATATGTTCTTTGATGTTAAGGATGTTAGGCTATATTAATATTTGACATCTTAGCAAGGAGTTCTAAGAAAACTCCTAAATCTAGAAGGTTTATATTTTCATATGTTTGCCTACATATTTCAGTTTAATTGAGGAAGCAATTTTTAGTCTTTAATTAATTGGAACTGTAATTATTCAGCTTGGAGAAGTCAATTTAATGAAGATTTTCAGCTACATAAGAAGCTCTCAAGATGATCATGTCTATTTCCACTTAAAAACTTATTTATAAGATAGCAAAAAAAAAATTAGGAAAATATTCCTGACAGTGAAGGTTAACAAATTTTAGAAAATAGAAAGGTTATAGAAATTCTTTCTATGAATGTTATTAAATCTTTTTCATATTTCTTATTCTAGTTGTGATTTTTGTCTGCACATGAATAAATTACTTAAAATATAATATTTCTTTTCCCATTTTGAATGATTCTGTGGCTGGAAATAGCAATGTGTTTAAACTGATCACAATGCAACTAATCATGTATTACTATTTTGTACTAAACAGGTAGCACTAAAACTTTTGATATTTCAATGGAGTCAAAATTTTGAAAATATAAGAAAATCCTACTGGAACTGTCTTATTGCCACATAAGTACCACTGTGTTTCATTTAAATGGTAGTTAAGAGTTAATAAATAATTATAAGTTAAATATAAGAAGGCAGAGTGGAGGGGGCACCACAAAGTAATGATTAAAGACTCCTTATTTTGAGGTCATGACCACTCTGGGACAACAGAGACAATGAGAGGCAGGGGACAGGTTGACAGACCATAACAGACAGAGATTTGCATATCTGAGGAGAGTAGAAGCAAGGTCATCATCTCCTGTTCTGATTACCAAAGCCTTTTAAATGATCTTCCCACCTCTACTCTTCCCTCCACACAGCTGACAAAGTGATTCCTTTAAAATGCAAACCTGACCATTTCACTTCCCAACCCAGCTATCTAGCATCTCCTGCCCCTTGCCTCCTTTCTTGGTTCTTTCCAGGCTCAGCTAGCAGGATCTCTCCCTTTTCTCCCAGTCAGGAGAGGTCCTCTTGGAATGCAGCCCCAAAGCCCTTTATGCTTCTTTATATTACTTTTCAAAATGTTTTACTATGTGATATGTGATGTATTTTAATATCTATCTCCCACCAGCCTAGGAGCTCCTTGAGAGCAGGGACTGTGTCTCTCCACCATTATATTTCCAGATCCAGTCCACTGCCTGGCATAAAGCAGGTTCTCCAGTACTCTGTTAAATGAGTGAGTAAAATCGCTGTGACTATTTCCTTTACTACTCCCTTCATTTATTCAATCATTCAACAAAACATTTAATAAGGAGTTAGTGTATGCTCAGTCCTAAGGCTACCATGGTCAAAAGGGATGCATAAACCTTTCCCCAATTCAGTTTCTAATTTATTAAGAATTACATATGCAGTTACAACATTCCATAATATTTTTAAAAAACATATTTTATTTCATAGAGTTTAGTTTGCTTATGATGGTGATTATTTTTTTTAAATACTGTTGATCTGAAGACTAGATTCCTAATTACAACACCCAACTTTGAAAAAGTGCTTTTTAGGGTGAGTTTAACAAGCAGATACAGCTCACAAATCATTTAAGAATGAATTAGTAGTCCTGATGGCATAACTCTCCTACAGATTGTTGCAGGTTCACATTAGTTTTCATTGGGCATAACCCATTATGACTATTATGAGTTTACTAGGACCTTGAAAGAATTTTAATCTTATTTTCTGTAAGTAATTATCCAGTATATGTGAAATATATGGTAATTACATTTATAGAAAAGGCATGATTTTCACCTAAGCAACAGTGAATGATTCCAGGTGTGTATACACACACACATTTAGGGCTCTAACAGCAGTACTTAAAATAGTACCATTCTCTTCATCGCATTCCATCATTTATCATATAACATGTCACCTAACTAAAAACTGTTCAATCATAAAATGATAGATTATTCAAATGTCTAGCCATAATAGTTGCAGTGAAAACCCTTAACTCTGAGTATTTGATAAGTGTTCAATTAAGACCTCACGACTTCAAATCTTGTGTCTGTTTGGGGACTGTTGTTTTAAGTATCTACAATTTATTCATCTTTATACATAAAACATATGTGCAATGTTAATAGTTGTATATGATGCAAAATTCGAACATTTAGGGGATGTTACACCACATTAAGTTTAACCCTCATTTACGTCTTGGATGATAGATGCAAGAATTCCAACTGAGGCGATTTTATGAACCAGTTAAATGATTTGTATTCAGAACAGCATTAAAAGTCCGCATGACAAAGTGTACTTGAACAAACATACCCCGCTTGTGACACATCCTTTACAAGTAATGTGTTTTCATTTTTCACATGTTGCATCTCATTTATTTTATTCAGGCACACATACTGAAATCTGCAAGATACCACGAGCTTCCAATACCTTCGAAATAATAAATCACTTCTTGCAGATGTTTTCGCCTGCTGCAAGGCTGCCGTTCATTAATCAAACATTATCAGTTTCTATCAGTGCCCAGTGTTAAACAGAAAAGGCACTTCATTTTGAGTTCTGACTTTCATTCACTGGTTAGTCCCTGACCCCACAGTACTTACCACTTGCATTTTAGAAATGTGAAACCTCCTACGGTGTAATAGATTTTACAGCAAAAATCGTAAATGGTATGATATTTTTTGAATTTCATATTGCTTGATCCTGAGCTAAATCAAACTGTACATCTAACATGGCAAATAAATGCAGTCATAATATCCATTTAAAACTAGGTCCACAAAAATAATAAATTTATAATGTAAGCTGTTTTTCAATGAATATATCCAGCACATCGAATTTCTACAACACAAATGCAGGGATACACTTTTTTAAAAAATTTAGCCTAAGCTATTTAAATCATTTCAGAAGACAAAGAAGGGCAATTTGTCTCTGTAATGTAATTTTTAAGACTACAAAAAGAAAGTGGAACAAAGTTAGAGATAACTGTAAAATCTTTCTCAATTTTTTTCCTCTCTGAGGAAATACATTACAGAAAATGGATCAACTTGTAATACAAGATATCACAGATGATCTTATGGATCATGAGTCACTAGAGACACCCTATAACATCCTTATGATCTCAAGAAAAGACAATTGATGCAAACTGCATTTCTTTAGTATCTTAAAAATAGCCCCAAAATACAGATACTGAAAGAAGGACTTTCAGAAATCATTTTCATTTTCTCTTCAAAAACACCATCTCATGTCATTCATCCTCTTTGACTAGCAAATCCTGAAGAATAAGAACTCAAAGCCCAGAGTCACTTCAAAATCTGTTCTAACAATGAATTAATGAACTGGAGATTACCATGCAATGAAACATAAAGGAAATGCTTTATAAATATTTCATTTCATCATTAGGTATCGGTGTCATTAGTGATTATTCATAAACCCTCTCCCATTAAGGTATGGTGCTGTATGTGTAGACAGGATCCTCTTCACAGTAAATTTGTAATAAAACTGTGAATTTTTGCAGGACCATTTTCCAGCTCAAGATCTGAGGAATTCAAAGTCAATAAGAAAAAGCACATGGAAAGTATGTTACCATGATTCACTCAGGTCTCAACTAACCCTACAGAATATTAATTTGAGGGCAGAGGAGAGAGGAAAAGTATCATAGCACTTTTTTGTACAATGACATTCCTGAGCATGAAGGTCTATGGCAGTATCCTGAAGACATCAATCCAGAAATTCAGATGCCTCTCCATTGACTCCAGGATAAACCCAAACTCCACAAACATCTTAACCTGGTAAGAATTTATTCATCCCCTATCCTCACACCCTCTCTGCTGTTATTTACTTTCTCATCCCTCGGCATGCATTTTAGGAATATGCTATGCCTTATTTGTCACAGTTTTCAAATTCACTCTGTTCCTTCAAGTCTCTGTGTTATCATGGACACCATCTTATCTGCCAGTAATAGACTTGCATCATCTTCTCTTTCTACCACACTCCTACCCTGCCAGGCTAAAGTCTCAGCCTTCTGGATGGTCATTACATATCTTCTCTGTTCTCTCTTTGTACTTTAAGACAGTAATTACTTTTTCCTTAAAAATTGATGAGCTTCTCTGGGAAGACAGTATGCCTAAATTAATCATTGAATTGTCAGTGACTAGTATAGTGCCTGGACCAATAATAATTGTTAAAAATACTATGAATAATTAAATAAAATAATGGAAATGGGTAAAAGTTGTCTTTAGTAGTCAGAATTTCAATTTTTTATTTGTGCTTTGATATTTTCTTGTCCTTATATTTTCATGAGATCAATTCCTCCTCTTTCTTTCTCTATCCATTCGATCTTCTCTTTTCATCTGAACTACTTTTGTATTAGGTTTTAAATGAGTGATAATGCTAAAATTTTATTCTTCCCAGATACATATACATTTAACTAAGGATAAGCATAAAGTGCTGTCTTTATGCTAAATAATAAGCCTTTAATTGTGAAATTGTAGGTTGGGCTTAAAAGTATTTTAAGAGAAAAATCAAAATCAGACAATTCTGATGCTGAACTCAATGTCTAGTGATCAATATTGTGTGTGTGCTCTGGATATGTGTGCACCATAATGTATTAAGGTGGCATCTATAGTTTACAATCCCCCATCTTATCTCAACTAACCCAAAAAACTCAAAATTAGTGGGGTAAGTAGAGATACCATTCACAAATTTGTGTAGGGCCAAATAGATTACAAAATCTGTAACTACAACATATACTCTCTTGCTTCCATAATGTGTTTGAGATAATCTAAAATAATAGTTGAATAATCACAATGATTGAACACTAAAATGAGCTCTGAGTTTCCTGGTAATGGAATCAAAATGAAATTATTATAAATTTCATAGATATCAATATCTGATAAAAGAAAGTTTACCAATTCATCAGGAGAGACAAACTATTTCCCTATCACAAAATTCTTTAAGGAATTTTATGGCACTAGTCAACATATAAAATTTACGGAAATTTAATAGACAATGCTTAATAGTGATTTTACAAAATATATATTTTTATGTGGCCTTTTAATACTAAAAAAAGTCTAGGAAATTATAATAAAATAACTTTATACTTCCATATAATTTTCAAGATTATGTGAGATATCTTATTATTTGTAATCTCTTCATATGGAATTTCTAATATGTATTATTTGACCTGAGCAGCTAATACACATCTTTAGAAAAAATAATTTGATGACTACATTGCCCTATTTATCAGAAATAACTTTCAAAAAAAGAAATAAAAACATATTATTAAACGGCAAACAATAATAAAAATAACTTGAAAAATAGTCAATCAAAGCCAAATATAAGATACCATAAAAGAAATATTTTTCTGTCTGTTGTGACCTACTTGAATATACACAAATATACTTCAACACTTGCATTTCCTAAGAAAAAATCTTGACAATTTTGCAACAAGGCATTTTGAAAATAAGCAAAATCCCATGTGATTCCACAATGAAGTATCACAGATTTGATTTTTAAAATTACTGCACAGCTTTTTCACAAAAAAGTATGTATCTCTATTTCCTTCGAGGCTAAAACATGGTCTCTCTCTGAAGCTCAGCTCCACTACTCTGTTAAGCCTCAAACAGAGCGAGACACATTTGTGACTGCGGCTCCAGCTCTCAGAAGACGCATTCTGTGAGCTTCCTTTAGTCTTGCCTGCTGAAACACATCCAGCCGTCTCAGCTCCAAAGTGATGGAGGAATCTCCCACGGAGGTTCATAGCTTTGTTTCGTTTTTGTTTAACAAGTTGATTTCTAAAATTCAGCTTGCACAACGAAAATAAAACTTTCAGGACTTAATAATAAAAATTAAAATAGTTAACAACAGTCTTTCTACAGTAGAAGCAAGCCAATGAGTATAACACACATGCACACAAACACATAAAGCACTCGCATCTCCCCGATCCCAGGAAACAAAAACTCCAAAAATTGTACACATTTGATATAAATTTGAATGGACTTGTGTTATCTCGTGTTGTGAGTCAATTAATAGAAATATTGAAATTTAAGTACTTTGTTTCAGTCATCTAGATTTGCTATCTGGGCAGAAATAGGGCCAAAAAGGGGGTCAGCATGCCGAGGACATTCAAAATAAGGACTCATTTTCCACTTTAATTTTTAATGAAAGCTAACTGCTAAAGAACATCATTATTTCTTCTGGAAGAATGAGGGTTTAGAAGACTGCAGGGACTTTTCAAAATAGCAACATCTCTTGAGTTCTGACTTTATCATATTACCATTTTTCTTATAAATCAAAATGTACCATTTTCCATTAGCTATTGCTCTCCTTACAAGTCATAACAATACATTGTATGCAACAAACAACCACGCCCAACTGTCCTATTCTACCTACAAAGCAGTTGCTTTGGGAGCCCAGTAAGAAGAAGATTCTCAGATTGTAGCAGACAGAAATTCACTTAATCCCCTTCTTTTTACTAAAGTACCCTCTGCCTTGTGTCCTCCCGTCTAGGCACTGGATTTACTTTCTCCATCGAACAAATGGGGTTCTTGAGCTGTTCAAAATGGACAAGGGAATCAAGGATCTAGCTACTTTTTAACAGACTTTTGACAAATCCCCTCCTTCACTTCTATTTCCACTGCTATCTGGTGTTACTAATCTTGAAACATTAGAACACATCATAATACTTCTCGGGTCTGGTTCAAGATTCAGTTTTCTCAGGTCTGATCTCATATAGCTCTTTGCTGAAAGTTTCCAAAGTTTTACTGCTTTTTCCTCTCCTATTCTTTTTTCGGAGTTACGGTATTTGAAATATCTGGTTGTTTTAATTCTACTGGCAATTCAGGAAGGGATGGAAAGATATGCTTGTACTCAGCCTGACATTTTAAAATGGAAGTCTGAACTAATTATAAAAATAAGAATTTCCATATCTTACTTTGTGTTAATATTTGGAAACCTTTTTATTTTCTTTTCAAAGACTGAATAGAACTAGAAAATTTATTTGTAGGTGTGAGTTTTCTTTTTTTGGTCGACATTCTAAAATGAACTTGATCTTGATTTCAAGTTCAATTGTAATTTCTTAAGCCTGTTGCATAACTGTATTCTTTAGCACCTTCACTGTTCAATTAGCACACCAGTAAGCAAGATGTAGGACAAACAAAATCAGCTATGGCTTTCTGTGGATATTTATTTACTAAAAATGCTAGAGTAATAAAATGTGTATTTTTAAATTAAATTTCTATATTCTTACATATGCAGTCTTTCCCATGAGTTGCCTTGCTCTTGTAACTTTTAAATTTGCCAATATTTTATATGGGCAAATGTAATATAAAGCCAAATCATTTTATTTATTTACTATTTATTTATTTTTGGTGAGGAAGATTGGCCCTGAGCTAACATCTGTTGTCAATCTTCCTCTTTTTGCATGAGGAAGATTGTTGCTAAGGTAACATCTGTGTCAATCCTCCTCTAGTTTATGTGGGATGTCACCACAGCGTGGCTTGAGGAGTGGTACTAGGTCCGCCTCCGAGATCTGAACCTGAGAACCCCAGGCCGCCAAAGTGGAGCACGTGAACTTAACCACTGTGCCACTGGGCTGGCCCCAAAGTCAAATTATTTTTTTAACAGTGTCATGGCTTAATTAATGACATCACATCCTATTGGCATTACTGACTAAGCAAAATGTTTTATTTTTAATACACTGTATATAAATGAACAACCATCATCTTCTTTTGGTCACAGATACATCTGACAAAACATTGTTCTCTAACAAAGGAACAATGGGTGTCCAGAAAAATCAGTTTACAATGCATTTTTCTCTTAACAGTGTATCAGAAAATTGATAAGTTAATATCAACAATATATCAGAGGTCTCTTTATTATATAACTAATGGAGACTATTAAAGACTGGGTTGTTCCTAAATTCTTCTTAGAGACCATTCTTCAGATCATCTAACTACAAAAATTGGCTAATTAGAATTATTTCTAAATAACTGTTAAAACAGATACAGCTTTGAGTTTCACATGAAAATTTTAAAAACTTTGAAGCCAACTAATGGTTGAAATATACTTATATGACCACATCTAAGGAAATTAAAAGTTATTCAGTTGCTTGTTTGTATTCATAAGATTCTATTAGTTTTATTCTACAGATAACGCCTGCAGTTTGCATCAAATAAACCACAAAATCAAGATCATGAAAACATTTTATTTGGTTATACCAGAATTTAATTCTTCTTAATGCTCTGTTAAGCATTTCAATTAACTGTTATGTTTACTTTTAGTTTTATAAATTAATTTTCGCTACATATCTAAATATACATTTCCTAATGAGCTTTAATATTCAGGGAGATAAATACGAAAAAATGCTTTGAAAACAATCATAGGAATAATTTTATGTAATCTGAAAAGGCTGATCAAAGTATATCATTTCAATAATCCCAATGCTGGGACAGCATAGCTTTCTATGGTTGAAAATACTGATTCTGACTTTTATGATAATGTTGAGTTTTATCCTATGTACATATAAGTTAACACTACATTGAAAACCCTAAGCTACAGGAATTTAGAAGTAAAAGACTGTATAATTCTAATAGCTACTTACTAAGTGGTCGTTTATTTTCCAACGTTCTCATTAAGGTTCCTGATTTTAAATTATAAGGAAAAAGATCTAAGCAGTTAGACCTAAATATTAATCATTTAATTCATCATTTGCCCAAGTTCAAGCTGTAATCATCTCTCACCTGCACCGTACAACAGCCGCCCAGCTTGTCGACACAGGTCCAGTCTTGTTACTCTCAAATTCATACCCTACCCAGAGAGACTATGCTGCTTAAAACCTTTCAATCACTTTTCATATTCAACAGAACAACAGCTCAAGTTCCTTAACACGCTAAGCAGACCCTCCATGATCTGCCTCTTGCCTAACTCTCCAACCCAAAGACTCAACAACCAGGATTCACACGCTCCAGCAACACAAAACCACTCAGGATTTATCATGCTAGTTCACCTAACACCTGCTCTCTTGAGCCCTCAGCCAGGAAGAACCCCCACCCTCCAATTTCTCTTTTCTGCTAACTCCTAATCATCCTTTCACCGTGGCAAAGATGCCATTCCCTGCAGTAAGCCTTCCATGACTTCCTTCCCCATCTCAGTGCACACTCTCCCACTTAAATTAGTCAGGGTCATGCATATTGCTGGCGCCTCCATTGTGCCACCGCAAAACTCTGCACATCTCTCAATCACTACATCATACATTACCACATTGTGTTGTAATTATGTTACTTTGCACCCAGTGAGACTTTAGTCTTCAGTATATCAAGGAAAACTCCCACTGCTGAATGCCCAACAACCAGGACTTATGACTTCTTTTGTTCAATAAATTGTCGGTGAGATCCGTCTGTTTTTGCATGTATCAGCAGTTCATCCCCTTTTGTTGTACTCCATTGAGTGAATATGTGAGAATTTGTTTAATCCATTCATCTGCTGATGGACATTTGGGTTTTTTCCCAAGTTTTGGATA